>NC_052482.1:7576106-7599447 GCF_009730915.1 Dioscorea cayenensis subsp. rotundata
CGTTTTTGAATGATAATCTTATGTTTTCTTTTCGGAATCTGCCTTATTTCTAGGTTTTCAATGAAAAACCTAATCTTATGTTTTCTTTTCACAATGTCTCCTATTTTTGAATCAATGCCCTAATCATATATTTTCTTTTCTTAATGACTCCTATTTTTTGAATCAAAACCCTAATCATATGTTTTCTCGTAATGCCTCCTATTTTAAAATTAAATCCCTAATCCTATGTGTTCTTATCGGAATGTCTCTTTTTTTTTTAAATCAAAACCCTAATCCTATATTTGTTTTCGAATGTCTCTTATTTTTTTGGTTTGAATGAAAATCTATTCCTATGTTGTTTTTTAAATGTCTCCTATTTTTGAATCGATACCCTTATAATTTGTTTTTCTTTTCGGAATGTATGCTATTTTTCAATCAAACCCCTAATAATATTATTTCTTTTCGGAAGTTCTCCCATTTTTTGGTTTTGAATCAAATAACTTAATCATATGTTTTCTTTTTGGAATGTCTCCTATTTTTATGTTTTGAGTCAAAACCCTAATCCTATGTTTGTTTTTCGGAATGTCTCTTATTATTGAATCAAAACATTAATCCTATGTTTTCTTCTCATAATGTCTCCTATTCTTCAATTAAAAACCTAATCCCTTGTTTTGTTTCCAAAATATCTAGAATATATCAGTTTTGAAAAAAATCCTAATACCACATTTTATTTTTGAAATGTCTTCTATATTTCAATTTTGAATAAAAACTATAATCCTATGTTTACTATTGAAAATGTCACCTATTTTTCAATTGAAACCCAATCATATGTTACTTTCCAGAATGTCTCTTATTTTTTCGAATGTCTCCAATGTCTTGGTTTTCAATGAAAAACCTAATCCTATGTTATCTTTTCATAATGTCATCTATTTTGGAATCAAAACCATAATCCTATGTTTTCGTTTCTGAATGTCCTCTAATTTTGAATTGAAACCCTAATTCCATATTTTCTTTTTCAAATGTCTCCTATTTTTCAATCAAAACACTAATCCTATATTTTCTTTTCGGAATGCCCACTATTTTTAGCTTTTGAATCAAAACCCTAGTCCTATGTTTCCATTTCAGAATGTCTTCTAATTTTGAATCAAAACCTTAAACCAATGTTTTATTTTCGGATTGTGTCCTATTTTTTGGTTTTGAATCAAAAACCTAATTCTATGTTTTCTTTTCAGAATGCTCCTATTTTTTAATCAAAACCCTGATCATTTTTTTCCTTTTGGGAATGTCTCCTTTTTTTCAATCAAAATCCTAATCCTAATATTTATTTTCGGGTGGTCTCCTATTTTTTTGGTTTGAATAAGAAAACTTAATCCCATGTTTTTTTTTCAGAATGTCTCTTATTTTTTAGTTTTGAATGGAAACCCTGATCCTATGTTTTTGTTTCAGAATGTTTCCTATTTTTCAATTAAAACACTATACTATGTTCCCTTTTTGGAATGTCTCCTATTTTCTGGTTTTAAATGAAAACCCCAATCATATTATTTTTTCCGGAATGTCTCCTACTTTTTAATCAAATCCAAAATCCTATATTTTATTTTCATAATGTCTCCTATTATTCCATTTGAATCAAAACAAAAATCCTATATTTTTTTAGGAATGTATAAAATTTTTTAATAAAAAAATATAATCCTTCATTTATTTTCTGAATCCCTTCTGTTTTTGAATCAAAACACTAATCCAATGTTTTTTTTAGAAATGTCTCCTATTTTTTAATAAAAAATCTAAACTTATGTTATCTTTTCACAATGTCTCCTACTTTTCAATCAAAACACTAATATTATGTTTTCTTTTCGCAATGTCTCCTATTTTGTCGCTATGGATCAAAATCCTAATCATATATTTTCTTTTCAGAATGTCTTCTATTTTCATTTTTAAATCCAAACTATAGTCCTATGTTTTATTTCTATTTATTAATGAAACCCCTAATCCAAGGTTTTATTTTTGGAATGTCTCCTATGTTTTTGTTTTCGATGAAAAACCTAATCCTATGTTTTCATTTTTGGAATGTCTTCATTTTTGGAATCAGAACCCTAATAATATGTTTTATTTTTTGAATGTCTTCTACTTTTTAATCAAAACTCTAATCCTACAATTTCTTATTGGAATGTCCTATTTTTCAATCAAAACAATAATCCTGTATTTTCATTTGGGAATGTGTCCTATTTTTTTCTTTTGAATCAAAAAATTAATCCTATGATTTTCTATCAGAATGTATCTTATTTTTGAATCATAACCCTAATCCTATGTTTCCTTTTATGAACATCTCTTAATTTTCAATTAAAATCGTCATCATATTATTTCTTTTCGGAAGGTCTCTTATTTTTTTGTTTTTGAATAAAAAAACTAAATCCCAAGTTTTGTTTTTGGAATGTCTCCTATTTTTTAGTTTCAAATGAAAACACTAATATTATGTTTTTCGTTTCACAATGTCTCCTATTTTTGAATAAAAACCTTAATCCTAGGTTTTCTTTTTTCCATGTCTCATATTTTTTGGTTTTGAATTACAACCCTAATCCTATGTTTTATTTTTAGAATGTTTCCTATTTTTGAATGAAAACCAAAACCCTATCTTTTATTTTCGGAATGTCTTCTATTAATAGTTTTTGAAATAACCACAATATTACATTTTCTTTTAGGAATGTCTTCTATTTTTTATCCAAAACCATAATCTTGTGTTTTGTTTTCAGAATGCCTCCTAGTTCTTTTAAATCAAAACCTTAATATTATGTTTTCTTTTAGAAATGCCTCCAATTTTTGAATCAAAACCCTAAACCTATGTTTTATTTTCGCTATGCCTCCAATTTTTTAATCAAAATCGTAATCTTATGTTTTCTTTTTGGAATGTCTTCTATTTTTTTGTGTTGAATCAAAACCCTAATCATATGTTTTCTTTGCGGAATGTCTAATATTTTTCTGTTTTGAATCAAAACCCTAGACCTATGTTTTCTTTTTGTAATGTCTCCTATTTTCAATGAAAACTGATGCACTCTTCCCAAGTGTATGGGTCGCACACAAGTATTACAGTGGTACACCGTGAGGGGTAGTGTTGTCGAACAACAGGGACTGGACTTAAATTACAAATTCTTCGTCTAATCTCTAGTTGAACATGAATTGGGTTAGGTTTAAGGAAGGAAAACAAAACAAGTAAAAGGAAGACATGTGAAATTATGAGGCAGATTAAGATTGAGGTTTCAACAACAAGAGAGCAATACCCCGCGATGATTCATATGAGCTATAATATGCTGACTTGCTTCTAGTGCTCAAAAGTAATGTTACATCTATGGTTCTGAAATACACTAAGTTTTGCTAAGATAACTGTGATTTCATACTCACCGAGTTTTGCAATCACATAGGGCAACTTCAACTATGGCAATCCATACACCAAGTTTTACCTAAGTAATTGTGCAAATCAAACACATCAAGTTATACAACACAAGATTAAACACAAGATACCAAAAGAACTCTGTAGAATATTAAAATCAGGTAGGTAAAGCATACAAAGCATCATAGTTCAGCATCACGAGGTACCGTGGACGGTTAACCCCTCATAGATGGGTAGAACATGGAAGAAACAAATAAAGATCTAAGGATAAAAGACATGACTCCCTCCTTCTCAAGATATTCTTTCTAGTTGAGCTTCCTTGATGCTAACCCCACTTCCCTTGGGTGTCTGACTTGTCCTTTATCCCCTTAGACGGTGTGATGAAGCTTGATCCTCGCCCTCATGAAAGTCCTCCCGGTGGAGAATAAAATCCCCTAACAAAGATGAGCTTCAAACCATAGAAAGTTGGAGTTAAAATGCTGATTTTGGGCTTGACACGGTCGTTCTTGGACCGTGTTACCTTGTTGAGATTTCTGAGTGAATCGGCTAAATGCTCGCCTGGGAGAATCAGGAGGAGGTGCACTGATAAGTGCTTGTGTACTAGTGATACGAAGTATTCTTTTCTTATATTGAGCATTATTTTTCTCAGATTTTATCTCTTATATATGTGTATTTGTGTTCTTTTGTGCATATAGGGTTGTGGAGACAATAATGGAAGAAAGGATCCAAAAGTAGATCGTGGATGCACCTTGTTAATAAAATCTTGGAGTGAATAAATGCGAAGACACAAGTTGTGCTCAAAGACACGTGAATGTGTGCCAACCTCCATTGTGCTCAAGAAAATACATGGTTTGGAGGGGCACAAAGGCAGTCACATTTGCGTGTTTCAACATGTGCAAGGTTTGCAAGATTTTCATCAATGTGATTGTTATTGATGACGCAACTCGATCTATCGCATGGATGTGTGCCCAATTATGTGGTCTCGATGAAAAATGTGGATTCTGGAGCATTTTGGTGAAGTATTGTAGCAAATCACTATAGCAGTTATTGTTCATAGATTGTAGAAAACGTATTTCCTAGAGATTCACACAGGCGTGTGAAAATTCTACACGGCCGTTTGGATGCCCGATTCTAGCCCTATTTAAGTCTTGATTTTAGCCATTTTGAGGGATCTTTGGCCCATCTTTTTCTCATCTTTGGAGGTGCTCGTGGCTAGATTTTGGAGAGGCTTTGGTAAGGCTTTTGGAGTGGTTCTATGGCCTTCAACACCGCGTTTCTTCGGAAGATAGTTAGTGGGGGAGTTTTCATCAGCATCGATTCAGCGAGGTGTGCCTAGGCTTGATGAGGGAACCTTTGGAAAAGACGAGGCTACTCCACAAAACCATCAATATTGACTAAAAGGGGGTTTTACTTATGGATTGCATGTTTTTACTTTCGATTTCATTATTGATTGTATCTTGCTCCATGGAGAGCTAAACTTCTAGCGGGTGCTTGGACTTGTAAACCCTAGGATGATTTTATTTCATTGACCTTTTATTATGTTTTCTTTAATTTGTGTTATGATTTAGTTCCAATCTTGAATGCTTGTTGAATTGATTTTTTCTTAGAGTGACGCTAGAGTTGAGAATCCATCTAGGTAATCCTTGTGGATGAGTGACACACCATGAGGGTTAGATAAAGCTAGACTAGAGAGGGTTGAGAGGATGAGTCAAGAGGTAGCGGAACATCCCCTTTCCCTTTCGGTGTGATTTATCCTACCTCCGTGTTTCAAGAGTTCTTCGCGGTCATAATAGAATGAAGTGCTAAGAGAGGAACTCACTAGGGCTTAGTTGCGAAAGCGATAGAGTGAAGCATTGCAGTAATCCTTAGTGCTGGTACTTAATTGAGACTAAGGGTCTTTCGCCTAGACCAAAGGGTTAGATCAAGATTAGGGATAGGGTTTATCACTTGGAGTCCCTAGAGCTTTAAGCAGCCTTGCACAATGTGAGGTATTCAGATTGAATGATTTCTCCCCTGGGGCACAGTATATGGTTAGTCACGGTTGACCTTAGTTTTGGAACCATGTGTTTAAGGATTTTTATGACTCATTAGACATTAGTTGGGAGACATAATAATTGGGCTTGCATTTGAGGAAATAGTCCTAGTGTGAGCAATGTCCGGGTGCCCCACTTTCTATCGATTACCTTTCCTCTCATATTATTGCGTCTCTCTTTCTTGTTTTCTTTAGTTATTTTTCACATTGATATTGTTCACACCACCTTGGAATCATAATCATTCTAGTTAAATAGCAATTCTAGTGTTTCTGATCACTATTTCTTGTGGATATGACTACCCACTCACTAGGGTAGTTATTACTTCGACAACCCGTGCACTTGCGGCACACAAGCAAAGGGTGTGTCATGCATGGTCATTCTCTGCGCGTGCTTCACCTGTGCATGATCGTGCTAGGAGCATCCTGAGCATGCTTCCCCTGTTGGGCAAAAACTATTTTTAGGATGGAATAATCGGGGGGACGAGCATGGTCGTGCTAAGACCGTGCTTGGCCTGAGAGCACCATGCTCCTTGAATTATCACTGGGTCATCTCTAGGCTGAAATAATCGGTGGGACAGAGCATGGTCGTGCTCTACCATTGTTCAATTTGGGCACATAGTAAAATCTTCATTCTTTGCTAGTTTCATCCCATATTTCACTCCAAATTGAATATTACACAAAGAACAAATATACCCAGAATAACACCGAAGATACACCAAAGTATGCTAAAAGATGAGTAAAAGAATGAATTGAGGGCAAATAAATATGATATGAAATGCACTCATCAAATACCCCCACATTTGAATTGTTGCTTGTACTCAAGCAATCTCACATCACTCAATAAAACAAAAGATGAGTGCTACTTTTTTACTTCAAAGACCTTGTGCGTGTGTACAAACCCTAAATTGAGTGCCCCATAATTATAAGGAGTCAACCTAGCATAGCTTGACCTTAATTTCAATTGAAAATGGTAGGTAGTAGCTTCATACACCCTAGAGGTTGCCTTTTCTCCCAGTAGGTCATCAAATGTATACTTGTAATGCCCAAAATTTGACTACTCAAAAGCGGCTTTCACTCTACTAAGGTGATAGCTCTCTTTCTACCATCTTTTTACACAAACAGAAATGCAAAATTGGACTGGCAAAGCATTCCTATCAAGGTATCTGACTTCCCTTTTTTTTGACACAAGAAACCCAGTCCTAAGCAAATAGTTAACATCCTATAACAAGTGGCTCCACAATTAGGACAAAGTGATGAAATTTTAGGTCTTTAAAGTAAAAGTAAGTTTACAATTTGGCTCCAATGGTCATTAACACACGTGTCCCCCTAGGTTTAAGAATTTCCAACAAAACAATCGTAAATCGCCATTAGCAAAGCATTCATCCACAAAAATAAGCATGCAACCCTCCCCCACACTTGATTGTTACATTGTCCTCAATGTAAAGATGTGTGGCATGCAAAACAAATATGATGGACAAAAATTTAAAGAGGAGGTTCAAATGAATTCCTTGAACATAGAGAGTGATGGTGCCGCTCTCAACATGTGTGCTATTCATCAAACCATAATTCCTTAAAACCGAGAGTGATGTTGCCGCTCTCAATGTGTTGCCAACTCTAAGCACCCACACAATCCATGAGATGAATGGAGACACACAAGTAAAGCTCAAGAAAATAATAAAAAGATGGACCAAAATAGAACTAAAAATAAACAAACTAAAAATGTTAGTATAGTAGGGGACTCCACTTGCTAACTGAACTACAAAGTTCTAAAAGTAAAGGATAACAAAAAGATGATAAAAATAGAAACATAAAGTAGTTGTGCGATTAGAATTGAGCACTCTTGGTATGTGAATCGTCACTGGGTTGAGCAGAGGAGGATGCACAATGATCCGTAATGCGCTGTAAGCTCAGCCCAAGCCATCGAAGACGAGGGTGCTCTAATGGGAACAAGGGGGTCACCCTCATGGGGGTTCTCGGTAGCCACGGATTGCCTTGAAAGTAACAAGACCTATCATGTGTAAGCTACGAAGAGAGATAGGGGTAAATCCATCGACAATGGACAAGTGGTCAACGTTGCCCAAAAAATACATCTCCTTGATGAGTCTGGTAATATACTAACCGGCAAAGATTGTGTGCCCCCTGGTGTCTGTCGCATGATGATGAAATGAATTGGCGATGATAAATCTCATGTGGTTCGGAGTCCTATCAATCATACTCAACAAGTAATGAAATTCAAGAAGAGAAATATTACCGTTGCACTGATTCTGACTGATAATAGTGGAATCGATGTGCAGGTGACATAAGAACTGAGGCCGTAGTAACACTTGTCCTGAAAGGGCAGCTACAATTGCTTAGCCTTTTCTAAGGGGCAATTTGGGTTTCCCTAAAAGGAGGCGAGAAAAGAAGGTTGCGATAATCATCAGTCAAAGTGTAATCCCTCTCATAAATACACCAGAAAAGAGTGAGCTCGGTGTAACTTAGATGATATTCCTGTCCCCTGAGTTGGAAACAAATGGTATGTGTATTGTCCCAAATGTCACGGCTTCGACGGCACTCGAAAGTGGCAAGGAATTTGAGTGTTAATTCATGATAGGCTAGCTCATTGACGGAGAGAACCTTGTGCCAGGCTCCAATGTTTAACAGCTGCTCAACCTTTTCCCCTAACCTGGCGATGTGCAATGCCTCCTAATCAATGGTGCGTAAGGTTCCAAATGCCCGCATAGAGATATGAGAATGACATTCTTGACGAACCTGCAATTGGAGGAGTGTCCTCATTTGGCTGCAATTCAACCTAGTTGTTTCTTGCGGCGTTGACGTTGTCTATAAAAGAAAACAATTTTATTAGTCCAGGAATGTGAGAATTAAGAGAGACACGGTCATGTTAGGAGCACAATAACCGTGCTCAAAACATAAAAGCAGGGGCGTGTGCCTGGGTCTCATGCTCAAGGTAAGAGCATGATCGTTCTTCTTATAAAGCCCAATCATGCTTCAGGCGACCATCACCCCTGATGTCCTTTGCACAACTCATGCTAAAAAAAAATGGAAATATTCAAAGAAAAACGATGAGATTCGAGCATGAAGAAATAAAATAGACACAAGGTCAAATGAATGGTAATCCAAAACTTCAAATCAACTCCAAAGGCACAACTAGCGGCTTACCAAAATTGAGGGAGAGGACTAGGGAGAGAAGGAGCAAGCCCGACCAAATACTAGTGAGCAACTCAAAATCTAACAGAAATTTAAAGCACAATAGGAGGAGAAAGGTAAGAAGTCACGGGGAATGTGAGGCGACCAGAGGTGAAGGGGTTGGAAAAAAAAAACGGGAAGGCACGACCGTTCGCATTCGTGTACGGGCCTAGCACGCCCGTGCACCGGTGTGAGAGTTAGGGCAAGCACTACTAGGTGAAGCACGATCGTGCTCTACGCGTGCTTCTCCATTTGATTTTCTCAGAAAAAGTTCCTTAAACATCTGTGGGGAGGACACGATCATGCCAATTGCATGGAGACCACGCTTACCGATATGACACGCTCATGCTTAGCTCGTGCTCGCCCTGGAATACTTTAGAAATTGAAGACAGAAAATCAGGGGCTCAAGCAGGGGTGTGCTTAGCCCATGCTTAGGTTGAAAAATTCCAGCGTAAAGCCTTTCAATCAAAACCCTAATCCTCTATTCGCTCTTCGGAATTTATACTATTTTACAATCAAAATCCAAATTTGATGTTTTGTTTTCGTAATGTCTCCTATTTTCAATCAAACGCATAATCATATGTATTCTTTCAGAATATCTCCTATATTTGAATCAAAAGCCTAATCCTATATTTTCTTTTTTGGAATTTCTCCTATTTTTCAATTTTGATTCAAAACCTAGCCTAATCCTATATTTTCTTTAAAAAATGTCTTCTATTTTTGAACCAAAGCCGAAATCCAATGTTTTCTTTACGGAATATCTTCTATTTTGCATCAAAATCGTAATCCTTTTTTTCCTATAATGTCTCCTATTTTCAAATCAAAACCCTAATCCTTATTTCTTTTTAGAATGTCTCATCTATTTTTTTTTTGTTCACAATGTCTCCTATTTTTCAATTAAAACCCTAATCATATGTTTTCTTCTCAGAATGTCTACTATTTTTTAATCAAAGCCATAATCCTATGTTTATTTTCTTGAATGTTTTCTATATTTGCTTTTTAGAATGTCTCCTATTTTTCAATCAAAGGTCTAATATTATGGTTTTTTTTGGAATGCCTCCTATTTTTCGGGTTTCAATCAAAAAACTAATCCTATGTTTTCTTTTCGTAATCTCTTATATTTTAGAATCAAAACCCCAATCCTATGTTTTCTTTTCAGAGTGCCTCCTATTTTTCAATGAAAAACCCAATCCTGTTTTTTCTATTCAGAATGTCTCCTATTTTTTCTTTTCTGAATGTCTCCTATTTTTCAATCTAAACCCTAATCCTATGTTTTTCTTTAAGAATGTCTCTTATTTTTTTAATCAAAACACTAATCCTATGTTTTTTTTATGGTATGTCTCCTATTTTTTGGTTTTGAATCAAAACAATAATCATATGTTTCTTTTCAGAATGTCTTCTATTTATGAATTCTTCAAGTAGTGTCTCTAATTTTTCAATCAAAACTCTAATGATATGTTTTCTTTTAGTAATGTCTAAAATTTTTTTGTTCTAAAGCAAAACAATAATCCTATTTTTTTACCAGAATGTCTCCTATTTTTTGGTTTTGAATCACAACCATAATCCTATGTTTCTTTTAGGAATATCTCCTACTTTTTGGTTTTAAATCAAAACCGTAATCTAATGTTTACTTTTCCAAATGTCTCCTTGTTTTTGGTTTTGACTATTAACCTTAATCCAAAGTTTCCTTTTCGGAATGTCTCATTTTGTTTTTGTTTTGAATCAAAATTTAAATCCTATGTTTTCTTTTCGTAAACTCTCCAATTTGTGAATCAAAACACTAATCCTATGTTTTCTTTTGAAAATGTCTCCTATTTCTCAATAGAAACCATAATCCTATGTTTTACGTTTTAGAATATCTCCTATTTTTTCAGTTTTGAAAAAAAACCCTAATCCAATTGGTTTTTTCAGGCTATCTCCTATTTTGAAATCAAAACAATAACCCTATGTTTTCTTTCTTGAATGTATCCTATTTTTTCAATCGAAACAATAATCCTATTTTTTTTTCACATTGTCTCCTATTTTCCATCAAAACGTTAATCCTATGTTTTCCTATTAGAATGTCACATATTTTTGAATAAAAAAGCTAATCTGATGTTTTCTTTTTATAATGTCATCCATTTTTCAGTTTTGATTCAAAACTATAATCCTATGTTTTCTTTTCGGGATGTTACCTCTTTTTTAAGTAAAACCCTAATCCTACATTTTCTTTACGTAAGGTCTAATATTTTTCAATGAAAATCCTAATCCTATGATTCTTTTTGAAATGTCTCTTATGTTTTCTTATCAGAATTTCTCCTATTTTTCAATCAAAACCCTAATTGTATGTCTTCTTTTCTTAATGTCTCCTATTTTTGTATCTTCAACCAAAAAAGCAATCCTATGTTTTCCTTTCAAAATGTCTCTTATTTTTGAATGAAAACTCTAATCATATATTTTATTTACGATATGTTTCCTATTTTTTACTTTTGAATCAAACCCAAATTGTATGTTTTCTTTTAGAAAGGTCTTCAATTTTTTGGTTTTGAATTAATAAAACAAATTCTATGTTTTCTTTATGGAATGTCTCTGATTTTTCAACCAAAACCCTAATCATATGTTTTCTTTTTGGAATGTCTCCTATTTCTCGGTTTTGAAGCAAAACCCTAATCCTATGCTTATCTTTTTGTAATGTCACCCATTTTTCAGTTTTGAATAACAACCATAATCCTATGTTTCCTTTTTTAATGTCTCCCACATTTTGGTTTTGAATAAAAAAACTAATCCAATATTTTCTTTTCGGATTGTCTCATTTTTTATCGATTTTCAATCAAACCCCTGATCCTATGTTTTTTTTGTGAATGTCTCCAATTTTTGAATAAAAAAACTAATTCTATATTTCCTTTTCGGAATGTCTCCTATTTTTGAATCAAAACCATAATCCGAATTTTTTTTTTTTGGAATGTTCCCTATGTTTGAATCAAAACCTTAATCTTACGGTTTTTTTTTCAGAATGACATAATTTTCAATGAAAACTCTAATCCTATGTTTTCCTTTTCGAAATATCCCCTATTTTTTATTTTGAATAAAAACCCTAATCCAATATATTTCCGGATTATCTCATATATTTTAATTAAAACCGTAATCCTCTGTTTTCTTCCTGCAATGTCTCCTATTTTTCAATCAAAACAAGAATTCTACATTTTCTTTTTGGATTTTATATTATTTTTAAATCAAAAAATTTATCCAATGTTTTCTTTTTGGAATGTCTCCTATTTCTGAATAAAAACCATAATCCGATATTTTCTTTTCGGAAGGTCTACTATTTTTTTGTTTTGGTTCAAAACACTAATCTTATGTTTTCCTTTCGGGATGTTACCTCTTTTCAAATAAAAATCTGAATACTATGTTTTTCGTTTTCGATCATCTCCTATTTTGAAACAAAAACAATTGTCTGATGTTTTCTTTTTTAGAATGTCTCCTATATTTGAATCAAACCACTAATGGTATGTTTTCTATTTATTAATTTTGAATAAAAACCATAATCCTATGTTTTCTTAATTAATGTCTCCTAGTTTTTAATCAAAACACTAACCCTATGTTTTCTCTTCAGATTGTCTCCTATTTATTAATTTTGTATGAAAACCCTAATCCTATGTTTTCTTATGTAATGTCTACTATTTTTTTAATCAAATCCTTAAAATTTTGCTTTGTTTTTGGAATATCTCCAATTATTTAATCAAAACCAAAACCCTTTGTTTTATTTTTGGAATGTCTTTATTTTTAAATTAAAACATTAATCCTATGTTCTCTTTTCGAAATGTCACTTTTTTTTTTAATTTTAAATCAAAACAATAATCCTATGTTTTCTTTTCGTAATGTGTCCTATTTCTCAATCTCCGATGATTTCTTTTCGGAATGCTCCTACATTTTTGCTTTTGAATCAAAACCCTAATCTTATACTTTCTTTTAAGAATATCTTCTGTTTTTCGGTTTTGAATCAAAACATTAATCCTATGTTTCGTTTTTCGAATGTCTAGTATTTTAGAATCAAAACCCTAATCTTATGTTTTATCTTTGCAATGTCTCATGTTTTTTGGTTTTAAATTAAAAACCTAATAATACATTTCCTTTTCTGAATGTCTCCCAATTTTTAATTAAAACGTTAATCCTATCTATTCATTTTGGAATGTCTCCTATTTTTCTATTTTGAATAACAAACCTAATCCTATGATTTCTTTTTGGAATGTCTCCTAGTTTTTAACCAAAACTCTAATTCTTTGTTTCATTTTTGGAATGTCTCCTAATTTTGAATCAAAACCCTAATTATATGTTTTCTTTTCAAAATGTCTCTTATTTTTCAATCAAAAACTTAATCTTATGTTTTCTTTGGAATGTCTCCAATTTTTTTGTTTTCAATCAAAAACCTCATACTCTGTTTTCTTTTCAGAATATCTCCTATTTTTCAATAATAACCCTACTCCTATGTTTTCTTTTTCGAATGTCTGCTACTTTTTGGTTTTGAATGAAAACTTTAATTCTATGTTTTTTTAAGAATGTCTCTTATTTTCGAATCAAAACCATAATTTGATGTTTTATTTTTTGAATGTCTCCTATTTTTCGGTTTTGAATCAAAACACTAATACTATGTTTTTTTTAGAATGTCTCCTATTTTTTAATCAAAACTAAAATCTTATGTTTTGTTTTCATAATGCCAATTATTTTCAATCAAAATGCTAATTCTATGTTTTGGTTTAGGAATGTCTAATATTTATTGATTTTTAACCTAATCCTATATTTTATTTTAACAATTTCTCTTATTTTTTAACCCAAACGCTAATCCTATGTTTTTTTGGAATGTCTCTAATTTTTCAATCGAAACCCTAATCCTATGTTTTATCTTCACCGTATATCTCCTATTTTTCAGTTTTAAATCAAAAACTTAATCCCTTGTTTTTTTTTTCGAAATGTCTCCTATTTTCCAGTTTTGAAACTAAAACTAATCATATGCTTCGTTTTCACAATGTCTCCTATTTTTTGAATCAAAAACCTAATCGTATGTTTTCTTTTGGAATGTCTCCTATTTTTTTGGTTTTGAAGCAAAACCATAATATTATAGTTTTCCCATATCTCTCGTATTTTTGGTTTTTAAACAGCAACCATATCTCCTATTTTGTGAATGCTCTCCTTTTATTGTTTTGAATCAAAAACCTAACCCTATGTTTTCTTTATAATAATACAATTTTTTTAAAATTTTGAATTAAAATCCTAATCCTATGCTTTTTATTTGCGACATGTTCCAATTTTTAAATCAAAACACTAATCCTAAGTTTTCCTTATGGAGTGTCTCTCATATTTTTCAATCAAAAACAATAATCCTATGTATTTTGTTTTTGATTGTCTCCTATTTTCAATCAAAACTTTAATCCCATGTTTTTCTATTTTGAATATCTAGTAGCTGGAATTAAAACCCTTAATTCTGTGTTTTTTAGAATGTCTCCTATTTTTCGGTTTCATCTGTCACCATAATCCTATGTTTTCTTTTTCGGATGTTTACTCTAATCAAAAACCCTAATACTACATTTTATAATGTCTACTATTTTTCAATCGAAGACCATAATTGTATGTTTTCTGTTTTTGCAATGTCTCTTATGTTTTCTTTCGCACGTCTCCTATTTTTCTGTCGAAAACATCAATTATATGCCTCCTTTTCATAATATCTCTTTATATATATAATCAAAAGCCTAATCTTATGTTTTCATTTTGGAATGTCTCTTATTTTTAGTTAAATCACTAATCCTATATTTTTTGTACCGTATGTTTCCTATTTTATCATTTTTGAATTAAAACCCTAATCCTATGAATGTCTCCCACTTTTGCCTTGAATACCTAATCCTATGTTTTCTTTCTACTCAAGCTACATCACCCTTAATCCTATGTTGTCTTCCTTTTCCGGAATGTCTCCCATCTGTTCTGCTTTTGAATCAAAAACCCTAATCCTATATTGTTTTTCCTGGATGATCCCTATTGATTCATATCACCATAATTTGTGGCTGCTTTTCTTTCCGAGAGTCATTGGTATTTTGTAAATCAAAAACCCTAATCCTATGTTTCCTTCTTCGAATGTCACCTATTTTTGCGCTTTTGAATCAAAATCCAAATCCTGTGTGTTTCTTCTCGGGATGCTCCTCGCACTCTTTAATCGTACCACTAATCCAATGTTTTCTAGGACTGTTTGCTACTGAAATTCAAAACCCTAATCCTATGTTTTCCTTTAGTGAATGTCCTGGTATTTTTCTAAACTCAAACACTAATCATCCGTCTTTTTCCTGAATGCTCATTTTATGTTCACATCAAAATCCAAACCCTCTATATCCCGTGAATGGGTCTCTATTATCAATCAAAAGCATAATCCTAAGTGACTCTGAATATCTTCTATTTTTGAATCAAAACCCTAATCAAGCATGTTTTTGTTTTCGTACTTCTCTCCTATCATTTTGATTCAAACCCCCAATCCAATGTTTTCTTCGAAATGTCTCTCGATTTTTAGACCAAAACCCAAAACCATGTTTTGTTTTTGGAATGTCTTCATATTTTAATCAAGACCCTAATCAGAGTGTTTCCTTCTCTTTCAGAATGTCGTCACCGCTTTTTAACTGCTAGACCACTATCCCATGTGTTTTCTATTCCTCGTGAATAAGCTCTCTCTCTTTCCAAAGCGGTCTCCCATTTTCATAGGGTTTTGAAATGAAAACAATGCATAATATTATGTTTTCTAATCGTAACGTCTCCTAAGTGTTTTATTCAAAACCCCAATCCTACAGCTCTCTTCGAAGCATCATCTACTATTTCAAACCCAAAAATCCGGTAATCTCACGCTTTCTTCTAATGTCTTTATTTTTAAACAAACTAATTCTTTTGCTTTCGCTCAGTAATGTCTCCTATATATCAAAAATGCTAATCAGAAGTTTTTGTTTTGGAAAGCCACGATTTTAATCAAAACCCTAATCCTATGATTTCCTCGTCGAATGCCTTCATATTTTTGAATACAAGATTCCTATAGTTTTCTTTTGAAGATCACCTATTTCTTCAGCGGAACCAGAATCCTATTTTCTCGGGATGAGTGTCTCCTGTATTTTTCCGCTAAAACCCTAATGCTATATTTTCTTTTTCCTCGAATGCCTCCTATTTAAGGAAGCAAATCCCGAATTCTAGATCCTTTTGGAATATCTCCACTTCTCTCTTTTCAATTTTATATGCCAACATATGAACCTTATGTTTCTTTTGGTATCGCCACCACTTTTCTCAATCAAAACGAGTAATCATATGTTTTCTGACGTCTCCTATGTGTGACCAAAACTAATCAGTGCTGTTTCACTTTCAGTAATGCTCCTGTGCTTTTCATCAAAACACCAATCCGAAGTTTTCTTCAAAATGTCTCTGGCTTTATTGGTTTTGAATCAAAACCTAATCCTAGTTTCATGAGCCAGACGCCCTGCTTTTTCAATCAAAACCGTAATTATTTGTCTGCTCGCTCGAGAGGCCGTGTTCTATCGCTCTAAAATGAAACCCTTTATCCTTTCTTTAATTTTCTGTGTGAAATGTCTCCTATGGTTTCTGCTCGTGAACTCAAAACAATAATATATTTTATCAAAACCTAATCCAATGTTTTCTTTTAGTAGCTGCCTCATGCTTTTATATCCCATCCTAAGGTCTCCCAAATAGGTCTAATTCTCAACCAAAACCCCATCCTAGGGTTTTCATGGAAATGTCCTGGCCTGTGTGTGTGTGAGCCTGCTTCGCATATCTCCTATACCAAAACCCCTAATCCCATGTGAACGACTCCTATTTTTCTATTTCTGAATCAAAACGCCACCTATATTTTCTGAAATATATATCCTATTTAAGGAAATGAAAAGCCTTAATCCAATGTTTCTTTTATGAATACCTCCCAGCCAGAGGAGGCATCCCCACCCTTCCATTTACCACGGTTCTTTTAGCACAAATTTTATACATTTGTAAGTATGAGTATATTTCTTCCAAGGAACCACAAATTGATGAATTGGGAGAACGGAGTTAGTATGAATCAAGATTTTTAAGTTACATGTATCCGATATGGGTATCGACTTGACCGGGTTCCCTAATATCCAGCTTGAGATGACCAAGATTCTGCTTGATCGTGGCCAGCTAAAACACGACCCGCACTCCATACTCCAAGGCCCATGAAACCCAAACCCAACGACAGCCTTTAACGAGACGGAAGCTCCACGCAGCACCCTGCGGCTGTTGGAGCAGCCTACTCCTGTCTCTGCCCCTCATCTTCCATACCTGATTAATCTCTATAATCCTCAGCTGGTGATTACGGCCACGACAACCTGTGCCCACACTGTGTCATGCCCAAATGCCATAACCTGGGAGTATCTAGGGTTTTGAGATCATCTTTGTTCGGGATTCTCCACTGAGGACTTGATGATCAAGATCAGCCTCACACCCATCTAGGGAGATCACATGCAGCTGGAGGCACAAGGGAAAGTGGGCTGAAATCTGGAGACCTCCTACTCCCCGCCTGTCTCTCTCTAGACTTTCAACCGCTCTTCCTTGTCAGACTCATTTATGAGGGGCCAACATCTATAGTGCCTCAGCAGGTTGAAAGAAATGTTTTGTATACTGACTAATTATTTTAGTGTCTACAAGAGTTCTTTAGATTCTAGTAAGAATCCTGTACAAAAGCAACTTGATGTGTCTCGACATGCACATATGCTTTGTATAACTTGGTGTGTATGGACACAGACTTTTTGATCAGAACTCGATAAAGCCCTGTGATGCATGTCATCTGAAAGGAGACCTTCTTGTACTTTAAGAACTACAAAAATGCAACATTGCTTTCGAGTACACTTGAACCTTAGGGATAAATTAGTAAGCATTATAAAATAATTCAAAAGATGCTATAACTCGAGGGGATCATCTTGGGGCATTGTCACCTATTGTCGTAATGCTCAACCCTAGCTCCATTCCTTCAGTCCATTCTTTAGTTTTTGTTTCGTTCTTGTTTAAAACTAACCCAATATTTATTTAACTTGTGATCAGAAGAAAACTGAGTACTTTAATTTCCAGAACCTGTGGTTTAATAACCCTATAATTCGTGGAGTATTAATCTACTACTTGCTTGCATCCGTATATCTGGCAAGTAGAATGCATCAAGCTCTTTGTTCGCTGAGGGACCGATACCTTTAGGAAATTTTTAGAATTTGGTGATCTAGTTTACTCGAGACCATTTTCTTGTGAATATTTGTCTTTCCCTTTGTTCTGAACTATTCTAGTTGGTTTTGTTTTTATTTTCCATTCATTTGGCCTCTTTGAGCTTACATTGATCTATATCTTGGTGTAGCACACTTGTATGACCCATGGAAGCACTTCTTCCCATTTAGCTAACCCCGATATGGAAGTTGAGTACTCAAGACGAATTCAGGCGTAATAACGGTCGGGCGGTGGTTAGTGGAGATCAAATGGCATTGGTCAAGCAGAAGAAATGGCCGAACCAAGCAGCAGCAGGGTATTTGACGGCCCGAACTCCGGAGGGCGAGGGTCCAGATTAAGTATCCTCCCCGCGACAAAGAATAATATTGAGCTTAAAGCCAAATTTTGCTGAGATGGTGCAACATATGTGACAACTGATGGGCATGAGGATTAAAATCCATATGAACACTTGAGAAATTCCCATGGAGATTTGCGACACTCTTTAAGGTGAGCAATGTGGCCCATGACGCTATCCATCCCGACTCTCCCATTTTTATTAATGAGAATACCAAATAGTATTAAGTTCCTGCCGAGGGATTGCTTACAACTCAAAATAAGTCTCCAAAAATTGTTCTCCCTCCCATCAAGATCACTAAATTAAGGAGTAACATTCCAACCTTCCTACAATGATATTTGAACCTTGGTACTTGGGGAGGTGGAGATGTTGAGGAAATGAACGCAACATGGAATAGTTGGATGGAGATCCAAATTTTGTGCTGTAAATGGGCTAAACAATACAACTAAGCATAAGTGCTTGATGTTGCTCAGGATCATGAAATAAGCAACCAAGTACACAGTTTTATACTTACGAGGAGATGAAGGCAATAATGTACCGCTTGAGCTCCTCGAAAGAGGAATAAACCACCAAGAGTAGACGGATTTATAAAGTAGATGTCACACCACTTTAACGCACGTTGAAGTGATTTCTTCATCAAGATTATATGCTAACTTTAATTTCAGACTGACCGCTTAGTGATTTTGGGGCCCAGGTGACACTAGTTATTCTACTAAAGTGTGGGTAGGGATAGCCTGAGAAGGTGGACTTAGAAGCGTAATCATCGATTTTCGAACAACTGTAGATAGCAACACCTATAACCTGTGGAAGAATCACCAAAACTTTTCATAGAGGTATCACAAGGGTAAGAAACATATTAATAGTATAAACCTCCCTCCCAAGCATAAAATTGGCCATCTTTCTTCCTCTACAGAGTCATTCAATGAACTTATATCAGTTGTTAACCCGATTCATCAAATAAAAGCACCTAGACCTGTCTTCTTATGTCAAGGAAGAGATAGAATACGTATCGCTACTATGAGGAACTTTAAGCACCAATGGCCCCAAATGTTCAAGTTGATTGAAGAGGCTCCCGTGCTTCCTCCCGAAGCAACACCGTAAGTCAAATCTAAGAGTCTCCGGCAGGTCAGCCCCGAGGAGGAATGAGCGAATCTGGCTGTGATGGAGCCCAAGTAGAAATAATTAAACCTTCGTCGACTTGCTTCCAGATTTTGAGACGGCAAAAGAAGCGAAAAGAAGAACCGCCACCGGGGCCACTCCACCCAAGCTAATCCTACTCCCCGCGGAACCGTAGAAAGATCAATGTGTAGAGCAAAGATAAGAAATTTGATATGTTTAAGACCTCGCATGTTAACGTCCATTCATCGAGGTTTTGCTTAAATGCTAAGATATAAGTTTTGAAGGAACCGGCCACAAAATACAGGAAGAAGAAGTGTCTCTCAAAGTGATACTTAGTGAAGAATGCTTGCCCTTGATCACTAACACACCAAGAAGAAGGAGAAAGACCGTGAGGGTTCATCATTCCCCCACTCCATTGAGAACTAGTGGATGAGAGAAAGCCCCTCACCGACCTTGAGCTAGCATCAATCTCATGCCTTACAAGATACATCAAAAGCGCACCTGGGGAGCCGAAACCTAGTGGACTTCGGCCATTTTGGCTGTCAAACAAGGTTAATGTAATAACCTGACATGGGGAGACCATCTCGAATCCTCGAAGCCTCATATTGATGTCAAGGGATGCAGATGACACTCACATTGAAGGAGTGAAGAAATCATTTTCATGCTTCCTGACTCTTCATGAGGCACACACTAGATTTCAAATGATACTTGTTATTTGTGATGTTATTGATAGTTTAGTCTGTACAGGCCAGCTAGACACTTTGCATGAAGGACGAGCTTATCCACGCCACTATAGAGTTAACCTCTTGGAGGACGAAGTCAGGAGGAGGTAGCAGAGTGAAACTCACAATGTCAAGATTTGGCAATGGTCGAGGCACTTGTGCCTCCCATCTACCAAAGAAGAAAACCTCCCGAGCACATGGTGTTGTGACCACTCAAGAGAAAGCCACCTATCTCACCATCTTCCCTTGAAAGCCACCAATCTACCACTCCTTTGACTCAGAGACCTGCTCTAATTAACACATTGCGCCATATTCTTGTAGTTTTGTTTCAGGTGGTAATGAGAGAACCTCACCTGACCCAACTTCCTTAAGTAATGAACAAGCATCGCTGCTCAGTGATGTAAAACAAGCCCTTCTTGTGGAGGCAAACTCCAAGTTGTTGTTTTGTTTTCTTGCTTTGTGCCCTGTGTTCGCTTTTTCTTCTCTGTAAGGTTTTACTGTTGTCGCTTGCTTTTAATTGGTGTCTCGAGGTATTTTTCTAAGCATTTTATGTTTTGGAGGTGTTCTTTAGTATCTGTGGTGTCCACCAACCGGTATTTTGGAGGAAGAGGGCAAATACCTCTCCGGAGTTTTTATAATCGCGCACGACACGATCACGCCCATGCTTCCAAAGACCGATTTTCACCGCTCTCGACCTGCTCAGAATCTCAGTGACACAGCGTCATGATCGCGCTGTGGATGCCTAATATGCTCTTAACTCTGATCCATTTCTGTGCCTTTCCCGAGTTTCTGGGAAATTCTTCCTCCTAAGATTTTCATAGAGACACTGCCTGCGAGTCATGCCCTCTTGCCACCCTAGCGACAATCATGCTTTAGGTGAGCACAGTGACGCAGTGAGGGGCTTAACTGGCCTCAGGAAGAAGCCCCCTTGAACTGCTATGTCTGCCTTTCTCTAGATTTTCAAATTGCTCTCTTCCTTAGTTGTACCGATCCACAGAGGGGCTAACCGCCCATGCCATGCCCGGACGCTAGAATCCGACTGTAATGCTCAGTATGCTTTTGACTCAATTGTTTTTGATTTCTGTAGAAGCTCATTATGGACTAAAGTTGTTAAATCTTTGTGTTGCATAACTCTTCCTGACGTGTCTTAATTTGCAGCGCATGCTTTGGTGTAAACTTTGGTGTGATCGACCAGTAGCTGTGACTTCTTTGTGACTTGCTGAAACTCCAAAGTGTTTGAGATATGCGACACTCAAGTAGATCTGATAAACCAGGATGACGTAACATGGCTGAGCACACAATGAACCTTAGGATGCACCGTAGGGCATTAGAAGAATTCGAAGATACTATAACCTTTCTTCGCAGAGGATCATCCCTGCATTGTTCTCTTTATTGTCAATACTCAACTCCTAACTCGCCGTTCCCTCCATTCCTCTTTACCTGCTGTGTTCTGTTCTTTGCTTAAAACCTCAACCCTAATCTTTCTATTGTTACTAGAGTATCACAAGAAAAACTGAGTAATTTCCGAGTCTCCACTGTGGTCTGGCAAGCCTCACCCCTCCATGGGTCCGGACAAGTGCGGAGAGCGATCACCTTTCTAAATCAAAACCCTGGTCCTATGTTTTCTTTTCGGAATATCTCCCATTTTTGCCTCGTTTCACTCAAAACTGTGGACTATGTTTTCTATGACTGTCTTTATATATAACCAAAACCTAATCATATGTTTCTATGAGTGGAATTTCTCTTTCTAGTGTTTCAACTCAAAACCCTCATCCTAAGTTTTCTATTCTAATGCAGTCCTCATACTTTTTCTACTCAGTCAAGCACTCCATTATAGAAAAATCTATCTATTTTCTACCAAAACCGTAATCTTTATGTTCTCTGCTTTCGGAGAACAGTAGTACTCAAAAGAAAATAACACTAATGCTCTTTCTGTAATGCTACCTATGCTCTTGAACCAAAACCATAATCCTATGCGTCCTTTCTCAAGAATCACTTGTACTCTTCAGAACAAACACTAATCCCATGCTGTGTTTTCGAATATTCTCATTTTTCAATCAAAACCCTAATCCTCTACTACTTTATTTGAAACGTCTCTATCTACAACCAAAATCCGAAATCGGCGTTTTCTTCATCGTCTACTATTTTTACAAACGCATAATGCTGTTCCTCTTCTAGACATATCTACTATGAATCCAAAACCCTAAACTCGACTATTTTCCGGGACGAAGAATTTCTCCTATTTTTGGGATTTTTATTCAAAACATTAATTTCTATAAGTTTTACTTTCTTCCAATGTCTCCTATTTCGCAATACCTAACCAAAACAGAATCTTGCGAATACTTTTGGAATATATTCTATTTTTGAATCAAAGCCATAATCCTAAGTGAGTCTATAATGCCTCCTTTTTGAATCAAAACCCCTGTGTTTTCTACCTCGAATGTCATACGTATTTTCAATGTCTTCTATCACCAAAACCCTAATCCTATCTCTTTCTTTCTTTTGAATGTGGTCCCATCGCCTTTCAATCAAACTGATCCGGCGTGTCTTTTCAGATCACCTTATTTATTGGTTTGTAATCAAAACTCTTTAATCCTATGTTTTCCTTTTAGAATGTCTCGCTAGTTTCCTTCCTTTTCAATCAAAACCCTGAATCTAAGCGCTGTCTCTTTCTCAATGTCTTGTATTTCTTGGTTTTGAATCACCTAATCATAATTTATTTTTCATATTGTCTCCTATTTTTGAGTCAAAACAGAACAGTAGTTTTCTGTCGAGATGCCGATCTTCAATTAAAAGCTAATCCATGTTTTTCAAATCACATATTCTTTGGTTGAACTCAAAAACCCTCAACCCTAACTTTCATTCAAAATAGCTCATATTTTTTATATAAAAACTTCTAATATTATGTTTTCCGAATGTCTCTTATTTTCAATCAAAACAATAAACTGTATGTTTTTTGGAATGTCTCTTTGTTTTAATCAAAACCCTAATTCTATGTTTCTTTCTAATGTTCCTCTTATTTTTTGTTTTATTAAAACCCATCGAGTGTTTTTTTTGGAATGCCCATGATTTTTTAACTCAACCCTAATTCTATGATTTCTTTTGAATGACACGTATATTCAATAAAACCATAATCATATGTTTTTGGAATGTCTCCTATTTCTCAAGCGAAACCCTAATCCTATTTTTTCAGAATTTCTCCAATTTTGAGTTTGAATTAAAAATCAAATCCTATGTTTCTTTTGAATACCTCCTATTTTTTAATTGAAGTTAACTCTGCTTTTAACTTTTGAATGTCGATTTTATTTTTAGATCAAAACTTTAACTGTGTTTTGAATACCTCCCTGCTT
>NC_052482.1:7600447-7671467 GCF_009730915.1 Dioscorea cayenensis subsp. rotundata
ACCTAGATATATATTTATTTTTGAAAAAAGAAGTCTCATGACACTACAGCATTGTAGTGTTTTAGCGGCATTTTATTGCCGGCGTTTTATTAAAACGCCGGAACATCTACGGCGTTTTTACTGTGAAATGCCACGAATACGTCTTCTTGGATTGAGTAATTGGACATTCGCGGCGTTTTACTATGAAAACGCCAGCATTGGTTTTTCCGTAGCGACGTTGATGATATAAACGCCGGCAAAGTGCAAGCGCGCGATATCGGAAAAGGATGGCGCGAAGAATTTCCAAACATCAACGGGGTTTTCTCCAAAACGCCAGGGAATATGCCGGGAAATGTTTTAATTTAGTGGCATTGTTTGAGTAAAATGCCGGGACTAGTCCTATTTATATGCCGGCGTTTGTATTTAAAACGCCGGCAATATTACACCATTATGGGTTTTTATCGGTATATACACGGCGTTTGCATTTTAAAACGCCACTAAAGCAACTTCTAGTATGGAAGAGTGGAACTTTGCGGCGTGTTGATGACAAACGCCGAGAAAGTTTTTGTTAGAGCCGGCGCTTGTAGTTTTAAAAGCGCCGGTAATTTATTATTTTTCGCGAGGTTTCCTTTTAAACGCCGGGTAAATGGCTTTGATTCGGTGGCGTTTTTGGCTAAAACGCCGTAATATTTATTATTTCTCCCCATATTCGCCTTTGTCTGCTGCTGATCTCTTCTCCATCGGGAGAAAAGCTCCAACCTTCCTTCTTCGTCAGGGGTTTCCTTTAGTTTCAATCCCAAATCTTCTCCAATCTCCACCTTTTCCCTCGATCTCGCTGCTATTCAACGCTGCGCACACCTCCATCATCGGTTGAGCAACCTCTCCCGATCCAACTTCTCGAGCTCCGACTCGACCTTCTTTCGACTGGAGTTTTCCCTTCAGTTGCCAATTTGTTTGCCTTTTTGGTTTGTGTTTTTAATCTTAATCATCTGTGATTTCTTTACGCATGCTTTTAGGGCTCAATCACCATCATCTCCAATCTCATCTTCGCCACCACAGCATGACGCCTCCTCGACAGCCTCCCTTCCTCTCCATTAGCCCAATCACCATCATCTCCAGATTCATTGTGGCTCCGAGCATCGATCAACGGGTGGTACTCGCTACTCCTTTCTCATCCTTTGCTGTCATTGTCGCTCCTCTTTTAGGATTTTATCTACATATTTGTCTTTTCTTTTTGATTGATTTGGATGGTGAAATTCTATTCACTTTTGCTTGAAATCATGTTTGCATGGAGATGTTGAATTTGGACATTTATCTTGCTTGTTTTGATTTGAGGTCTTTGTTGAAAAATTTTGGTCTCTTTAGTGATTTTTATGATATGTTTGTATACATATTATTAACTCATGACGATATTAGCAATGGTTAACATGAATAAGGTTTTAGCTGAAGAGAATAAATAATGAAAGCTAGTTTCAAACTAATTAACTACCTAGCATATACCTATGAACAAAGTTTTGATCATGTGTTGTCATGAAAGCATCCCGAGTTTAGATTTGTATATATTTACTAAAATTTTCTAGTATAAATATATATACTATGTTAGGGTTAAGCGGTGATCAAGTTTGGGAGGAGGGAATTATCTTAATTGAAATGAGTATTAAAACGCGTGAGTTTTTGTAAAAATTTCTGCGTAGAAACTATGGAAGTGCTGTGTATAGCGCATGAGAGCGAGGCCGGAGTTTCCATGCTTCCTTTCATTTATTGTTGGTTTTAGCTGCAAATTTTATCATGTTTCCGGTATTTTACTTGCGCAATTGAATGCCGAGGATTTTTGTTCTTATACATAAGTTGAAGAACATGAATGCTATCATAAGCACGTAACCATGACCGGTGAGTACCGCTTAGATATCTGTTTGCTCTTTAATTTGATCTGCGCTCATGTTTAAACTCTTTGAGGGAGGAAATATTGAATTGTGCTCGTGCAATTCTACCATCCTCACCAATTTAATCAAAGAAATTAAACTTTTTGTGTGACCAGAGGATTTAGTATTATATTTCTTGGGTGGAATTTCTTTTGAATTAAAACTACTATTTGTTGTAAAAGGCGTTCAAGACCGAATTAGTCATGACCGACTGCTTTTGCTATTTACGTCATAAGATATATTTGAAGTAGGTTTTTATGAGGATCGATATGAAGAAAGAGCGTCTAGGAATCAGTTTCAAGAAGAATTGCTTCTTCTATATTTGGTACAAAGCTTGGTATTAAACTCGAATTTCTGATAAAGGCAAGATGTTTGAAGGGCATTATTGAGAGTCTTCTTTGCGAGGCAATTCTATATGAGGTGAATGTATGTAAGTGATTCTAGTTTTGCAAAATAAGATATTTCTTACGGGAAAAGCAAATGAACTTTAGCTTACAAATAAATTGTTATCATGCATCTGATTTAGATTTGAATCTACTTGAATTTTGGGTGTAAATATATGTGCGTGTGTGTTTTTGTTAATTTGTCTTTTTTAAGTATCTTATATATATATATATATATATATATATATATATATATATATATATATATATATATATACTATATATATATATATATATATCGATTGTTGATTATCAAAATGACCCTTTAATTGATAGGTTTAGATCCAAATCCAAACTATACAGTATTCACGTGAATCATAAATATCAGAAAACCAGATTCACATGTTTGGCATATAGAGCAAATTAATGGCTACTCTAATTTATTCCAAAGCACTCTATTCTACGTGTCGACTTCAACTTTATCATGATTTATTTTCATTGTAACAACCATTGAAAGCATATGTCCATCCCCATTGAAAGTTTTTAGAATGAAGTCACGAGATGAATAATGCTCCACGTGATGCTAGTAATGAAGGACTCAAAACGGGAGAAGGGACAAGAGGATGAAACATGCTAGTAATGTATAGCTTTTTAAGCTATACATTAGAAGAATACTTTCCTAGCTCCCTTGGATCTTGCTTTCTTGAATGATTTGGAGGATCTCATATATTAGCTTTTGCCCCCACGTCTTCTTAGAATAAGTCCTTAAAATAAAAGCCAAATGTAAAAATGCTTATATTGATTATCACATACCACCAAACTCTAGATTCATTGTTAATAAGGATTGATTTGGATTGGTGGGAAATCTTGGGAAAAATATTAACCATAAAACCAATTCACTTGTGATCACAACAACCTTTGTGGTGCCTTGAATCACAAATCAAGCTATATTAATCTATATTTGATGAATGGAAAATTGAGTGGATTTGTTCTGTTTGATTTGGTGGAATAGAAGGATTGGAATAAGATACAAATCATTAAGAACAAGTGTTGGGAGGCCTTGGCACCAACCTATCTATAATATCAATTTATGTGCCTGTGTTTTCAAAATGGTTGTGATTGAGATTCCCATGGATTTTTTGCAAGGTGGATGAGTTTTAAACTAATTTTTTTTGTGAAGAATGGTTTCCTTGGATTTGGAGTTGAATAACAATGAAGTGTTTCATCCTTGATGTAAAACAACTCAATCTACAACTTCATTGTTCTACTGAGAAAATAAGAAGGGAATTGTTGTAACTGTTCATTTGTTGCTCAAGTTAAACCATATCATCAAGTCTTATTTGTGGGATTAGATAAGAAATTTGACAAATGACAAAAGCACAACTATCAGGTATGTGAATAGTTGAGAATTGATTATCCCTGCATGCGCCTTTGATCGATTTGCTAGTATGCAAATTAGACTACAAGCCTCGTTCCACACGAGGAATCCTTATGACGATGTAAGCACTATAAATATTTCATATGATTGTGATGGCATCATGGTTTGATGGCTATAATTTCTCAAGATAAGACACTTGATTGGTTTGCACATTACAATTGTAAGCACTATATTAACTTCATTGATGGTAAACAGTGATGGATAAGAGTTGGATGCATAAGTCAAGATTGTCTAACGAGTATGCAAAAGGAGTGGAGTCATTTCTTGATTTCGCATTTGATAAGTCAAGTGAAGACAACATGATTGTTTGTCCTTGTGTAAAGTGTGCGAATGTTCATTGGCACACGCGAGAAGTAGTGGAAGAACATTTAATGTGTGATGGAATCCTACGGGGTTACACTTGTTGGTTCTTCCATGGGGAGCTTGTTCCTTCTTCAACATCTAATTTGGATAACATAATCACAATGCCTCCAAGCACCACTCAACCTACTTCAACCTTTCATAGTAGCCATGGTGCCATGGGAGAATTGTTACGTGATGCTTTTAACATCCGTCATGATGTTCATGGGGGCATTGAACCTAATATTGGAGATGTTGTCAATGATGAAGCCGAAGTCCGGGGATGGGGGCGGGTGAGGAAGAACCTCCCTACGGAAGCAAAGAAAGTTCTACAAGTTACTTGAAGATATGAATGAGAAACTTTTATGATGGATCGAAGCATTCCAGGTTGTATTTTTTTGCATTCGCCTCTTCCACCTAAAATGCATGTGTGGGATGACCCTGAAAAAGTGCTCGATTACCTAATTGAGTTTTTGAAAGAATTTTTCCCAGCCGCTGCCATTCCTACAAATAGTCGTGAATCTAAGAAGGTCATCAAAGACTTAGGACTTGGTTATGAAAAAATTCATGCTTGCCCTAATGATTGTATGCTCTATTTGGAGTGATAAAGAAAAATCAACAAGCTTGTCTTGTTTTGCGGCACTTCTCGATGGTTGTCCACCGATTCTAACCATTCTTCCAAATGATGATGATGAAATGGTCCACAAAAAGACCAGCTGAAGGTTTTACGTTATTTTTCCCATCATCCCAAGATTACAAAGAATATTCATGTCAGTCGAGGACTTCTGGGGATATGACTTGGCATGTTGATGGTCGTATAGAAGATGGGTGTTTGAGGCATCCTAGCGACGTGAAGCATGGAAAAACGTTTGACACGAGATATCCGGACTTTTGCTTCGATCCTCGAAAATATTAGGGCTCGGACTTTCCTCCGATGGTTTTAATCCATTCAAGTTACTCGAGTACTTCTTATAGTACATGGCGGTGGTGTTGATCCCTTATAATTTGCCACCGTGGAAAGGGATGAAGCAATCTTCTTTCCTCTTATCCATGATTATCCTCGGAGTTAATGGTCCCGAAATGACATTGACATCTACTTGCAACCTCTAATCAAGGAGTCGAAGCAACTATGGGTTGGTGTTCAGACATATGATGCATCAAGGAAACAGAACTTCAATTTGCGAGCTGCTCTAATGTGGACAATAAATGATTTCCCTGCTTATGCAATTTTATCTGGTTGGAGCACGAAGGGAAAGTATGCTTGCCCTTGTTGTGCTGCAGAAACAACGTCGAGATGGCTATCCAATGGACAAAAGTTTTGTTATATGGGACATCGGCGGTGGTTAGCAAAAGATCATCCTTATAGGCTCCAAAAACATCTATTTGATGGTACTTTAGAGCTACGTGAGGCTCCTTTATCTACAAGTGGGTCAGACATCTTGTTGATGTTAAATGACGTGCAATATAGCTATGGGAAACGAATAAAACAAAGGCTAAGAAAATCAAAGGCTTCTAGTAGCTCAAAGAAAAGACAGAGGCAAGAATCCAATTTTCAAGAAGATAGTGTCATGGACAAGGAAGAAGATGAATCACAAGAAGCAGATTTGTGGAAAAAGAGAAGTATATTTTTTGATTTACCATATTGGGAGCATCTCCTTCTGCGGCATAATTTGGATGTGATGCACATTGAGAAGAATGTTTGTGAAAAATATTATTGGAACCTTGCTTAATGTTGATGGGAAATCAAAAAGATAATTTGAAAGCCGAACTTGATTTGGTAGATATGGAATTCGTCATGTTCTTCATCCCGAATATCTTCCTAATGGAAGAACAAGGTTGCCTCCTCATTGCTTTATTCAATGACAAAAGGGGAGAAGGATGTGTTTTTGCCAAGTCTTGAAGAACATTAAAGTTCCGGATGGTTATTCCTCAAATATATCAAGATGTGTGAACCAAAAAGGAACGGAAGCTACATTCTCTAAAAATCACATGATCATCATATACTACTCCATGATTTGCTTCCAATTGCTTTTACGCTTATCATCATCAAAAACAAGTGATGTGTTCCATTTCGAGCTTTGCAATATATTCAAAATTCTTTGTGGTAAGGTTCTCAACGTTGAAGAGCTCGACAAACTTCAATATCGAGCATCGATGGTTTTATGTCAATTAGAGAAGATTTTTCCACCATCTTTCTTCACTATAATGGTCCATTTGCTTATTTACCTTCCATTGTAAGCCAAACTTGGTGGACTCGTCCATTACCGATGGATGTATCCAATTGAACAGTAAAAATTTCCTACTATAGACTTAGTTTTAATTAGTAAGAATTAAATTTATTTTTTAGTTGACATGACATACATGTTTTAGGTTCTTGTTGAAGTTAAAGAACTATGTGCGGAACAAGAGATATCCTGAAGGTTCTATTGCCGAAGGTTATTTGGCAGAGGAATGTGTGACCTTTTGTTCCCGATATCTGGAAGATGTTGAAACAATATTTGATAAACCATCAAGGAATTTGGGAGAAGTTCATGATGAGGCACTCGGGGGACCTTATTTATTTCATAGTCATGGACAACCAATAGGCAAATTTGAAATTACAGAATTAGATGCTAAATCATTGGCACAAGCACATCGATATGTCTTATTACACCATGACGTTACTGTCACACTACAATCGTGAGTGAAGCATTTCCATCTATTTTAATTTGTATGGCATAGGTTTACAATTTGTATTGCAATTAATTGTAGTGAGTACAAGAATATCTTAAGACAACAAATGCGTGCTCGCCGTTCAACCGCTCGTGATGTTGATATGCAATTTACTAGGACCTTTCATGAATGGTTGGCCGAAGTTGTAAGTGATGAAATTAGAAACATAATTCTCTATAAATTTTTTGCTTTTTAATTCCATACATATATTGACCCAATTTCTTAGGTTTCTCGTGGAAGAAATGTGACCGAAGAAGTTAGGTTCCTTGCACAAGGACCAAACCGAATTGTTAAGCGATACAAAGGATATATCATCAATGGATTTCGCTTCCATACCAAATCTCGTGAGAGATTAAGGAGGACTCAAAATTCCGGATGTGTTGTTACTTCTTCAACAGTGAGTTATGCTAGCGCAAGTGATGCGAACCCCGTGCAAGGAAATGTTGACTATTACGGGATTTTGAATGACATAATTGAGCTAGATTATTTTCAAAAATTCAAAGTTGTGTTGTTTCGATGTGATTGGGCTGATGTTACTAATAGTCGGGGTATCAAGAAAGATAAATATGGATTTACCATGGTGAATTTTTCTAGATTAATCCATACAGGTGCCAATGTCATTGATGAGCCTTATGTATTTTCATCACAAGTGAAGCAAGTATTCTACAGTAAAGATCTCACCGAATCTGGATGGTATGTTGTGATACGCAATCATGCTAGGGAAGTGTATGACATGGGTGATGAATCGACAGAAAGTGGTCCTCGAACTAATTGTTTTCCTACTAGTAGTGAAGGGATTTTATCTTCTAACGATGATGAGCAATGGGTTCGTGAAGATGTCAATGAGGATGTATATGCAGCTTAATGATCAGTAAATTGCTTCATATTTGTATGATGAGTTACAATTTTGCAAATTCAAAATTTCTGGTGTGAGTTTTTCAACTTTGCAAACATGTAGTATGAATCAATCATGATATTTCCATTAGGTTTTGAACTTCTGATGTTAATCTTCTGTTTTTACTAGCAATCCTACTATTTGATATGTTGAATGCTTTTGAACTTTTCAATGGTGCATATCTTTCGAGATATGCATTTCATGCAAATTCATAAAATCATTAGGGAGGTTGATAGTTTTCTGAAAAGTCTTGTACATTCAATATTATAGCTTCTTGTCATATTCATGTATGACAATATTTACGCATTAAACTACCATAAAGACTAGTGTCATGAAATTTACTTATGGAAGTTATCCTTTCAATGAATTATTTGGAGTTTGCTATGCTGTACAAGTGTGATTCATAGTAATTGTTTGGTGACTTTGTTGTTACTTTTATCTTGATTTATCTAAATCATTAAGGTTGTTCTTCTCCTACTTCACTATGGAATATTTTATTCAATTGCGCTATTGGGCAAAATATTAGGGTGTGTTTGGATGGAGGTAATAAACACTATTAGAATGGTAATCATTATCAATAGTAATTTATACCCATGTTTGGATGGATAACTGTTAGAATGGGAATAGAATGTGTAAGTAATGAATAGTGGTACTGTAGAGACATATGTATTCCCCCCAAAGAATCATCTTTCCTGTTTAAGAATGCAAGAATGAATCATCTTTCCTGTTTCTAGATCCATTCTGGAAGCACAGAATTTCAGAATCCATATGTTTTTAACTTTGTCAATGATAAAGTAGTTTAATTATCTTCACTATGCATATGTTTTTCCTTTAAAAATATTACAAGTGACACATGCATTGATCATGTGATTGTTTTTTTTTTTTTTTAATGCCATTTGGAGCTTTATTTAATGGATATCTGTACCCTTGTTGTTAGGTATCCTGGCAAATTTTTCTAACAGAGCTATAATTGAGACAATCTTGGATTGGCATCATTCCAATCTAAGGCGTGGTTCAGGTACTATAATATTTTAGTAATATCTAATTAACAACATGTATATTTCGTACTTCTTTCTTAATCACTTCCATGTAAATTGTCGAAAGAAATATAAGGCAAAAGACAGTAAAGCTTTTGTTTAATTAATGTTCATGCATGATGCAGAGTTATAATGATTGTTGGCAAACATATAAGTCTCAGAATTGCATTAATGAAATTAATGTCCCTGATTAAATGACATGTATTCATCTTGTGGTCTCTGTTCACTAGAAAGCATCTATCATTAAGACTTTAAATATCTGCAATTGGTTGGCCAACTATGTTCAGCTTTCAACCATACTTTAAATCTTTTGTCTTAAATGCTATTTTTGGAAGACATGCTGATAATTTCTCATGGACATGTTTTTCTTTATATAGTTATCTATATTCTAGTTGCAATTATATATTTAGACAAGCAAGGTTTATGTACTTACATTGTTGGTAGTCAATGTTTTTAGATACAATGCTTTGTTTTATTATTTTGTTATCATGTAAAATAACTACAATTAATATTCTTTGTCTAACATTAAGAACTATTAATGTAATTAACATTAGTTTGATCAGGTTCCCAGGCTTGATGAATCTACAATGGAGAAAAGTTAAGATAAGTTTTAGGGAAAATTTCTAAGTCAACCAGAGACATAGATCCACATGGAATTGACTGAAGTTAAATATAAGCATTATTACATGTTTTATTATTGTTATCTTGAGTGAGATCCTAGTTTCACTTGTTCCCAAGATTTTAGTTTGTTTACTAGAATTGATATCAAGGATCAATGGCCATGTGGCCATCAATGTTGGATTGTTTGATTTATTTTTTGGATCATGAAATATAGATCTATGTATCATTTTTTAAATAATTTTTTTTTCTTAAATGTTGGATTGATTGATTTATTACCACACAAATGTGATGATCCGGTGGTTGAGAGGCACTAAAATTGTGATAAACAACTGATACATTGAGATTTCTGTGCTGATAATAGGCAGCTGCAACATATATTTATGTTATGATTTTCTTTACTAGTTATCTTTTGGTTTATTAAGACTTTCCTCGTCTTTCTTGCTTGAATGAAAATGGAATGGGGAAGACACTTTGGCATGTATCTGTTGATGTAAACATGCTTATTGAATTATTTTACACTGAATCATTTGGTAAAATTTCTATTTTCTATTGCCATGTCAGGACCTTTTAATTTTGCAAAAGGGCAACTCAGGAAGCATACCAAAGCTGCATCTCAATTTTGCAAAAGGGGTCTTCTCTTTCGACCAAGGAGGCCAAACTCTTCAAAGTCATTGTCGTAAGTCCTTCACACACTCTCCGTTTTCCTGCTTTCCTGTATCTAAGCTTTAATCCGGACCAATTTGATCATAGATTGACGAAAGCTGGAATTGTACGGTTTGTGCTGTTGTTTATTATCCGATTCTTGTGTTTTTGGCATGTCTATGGACTTGTTTATTGATCTGACAGGCAATACAGGGAAGCAATTAAATGTTACAGAAATGGTCTAAGGATTCATCCAGACAATATTGAGATTTTAAGGGACCTGTCACTGTTACAGGTGGGTTCTAGATATATTTGTCTTACATTTACATTATATGGTGTTTCCATTTCCAGGAGTAGGATAATATGTTATCTAGAAACACTGAAGTACATTATATGTTTCAGTTGTGGTTTTGAATGCTCTCCATGTAATTTTGCAGGCTCAACTACGGGATTTGTCAGGATTTGCTGAAACTAGACAACAACTTCTGTCAGTAATCCCAAACCATTGGACAAACTTGATTGGCTTTGCTGTTGCAAATAATTTGAACTGCAAGTATGTTATATTTTTGGAGTATATTTCTTTTTATTGTTTTTTTTTTGCCAAAATGTTCAATTTCCGAATATTGGAACAACTTTGCAAGTGAATTTTATCAACTTATTGTTTGATTATTTTATATTGTAGACTTTGGGGATAAAATTTTTAAATTGTGTTTTTTCATCATTATGTAATACAAGGATGGATGCTGGCCAATGAATGTTAAACAACAAAGTATTGATATGGATAATGGTATGAAAACAAATTGATTGCAATTGAACCATATGACAGAAAAATAGCACAATGGGTACTAATATAAGGATAAAAAGTAATCTCCTCCTATCATGACCATTTCAATTAACAATATTACAATATCATTATGATGTATAACTATCATTATGATGTGTTGTAGACAACATCAAGATGCCAAGATCAAAATTGAAGCACATGAAGGTAATCCGAGCTGAAACAAATACCAGTCACAATGCTGCTACAACTAATGAAGTTGAGATCTCAACTGCTCAAATGCCTGATGCTCAACGTCGCACCTCAACTCATTCATCATCGGATCATCGATTCAAATCGTAATGGAGATGATGAAAATGAAGACCATGATAAAATAATTGAAAAATACCGATTGGAGTGGTTAATGTAAAAAGCAGTATTTTTGTGCAATTGATTTCCAAATACAACTTTTTTTGAGTAATGGGTTAAACCATTTTGTCTTGATGAATGGGCACATGAATTGTTACAGTTGACAATGCAGGCCGCTGTAAAGGAAGAGGACGAACAACTTTGAAGGAGTTGTGGGCACTACCTCCAGGAGAGAAAGTGTTGGTCAGTGCAAACGGGCTTGGACAACCAATTGGGCCTGAGGCACAATTGTTCTCTTCATTCCTAGGTATGATCGCTGATCTAGCCAGAAGATCGGTCTTCAATACGAGAGTTGGCATCAAGTGCCAAAAACATTGAAGGATGAACTATTAAACTTCACCGAGGTATACTTTTATGCTTATATTTGTGTTATGCATAAGGTATTCTTTTTTATATAATGATATTATTAAGGTCATAATATTTGGTTGAAACTATTTTTGGTTATGAAATAGACACGCTTTGTTCTTGAAATCCCAAAAGACTATGTGCTCAAGTCTTTGGGAAAGAAATGGAGGGACAACAAACATGATTTGAAGAGAAAATATTTCAAAAGAGAGGATGGGCTGCAAGCAAATAAAGAAAAGCATCCAGAAGGGACTGTTAGCTGGCAATGGGAAGAATTAGTTGATTTTTGGTACTCGAGGAAAGGGGAGTTGCGAATAATATATTGTTTATTATAAATGTAATAATCATGGTATCTTACATATGTAATTTAATGTTCATGTTATTATGCAGGAATCAGAAAAGGTTGGGGTTTCCTCGAGAAAGCAACAGAAGTACACACACACTTCTGGTTCAAAAAGTTTCGCGAGAAAAGAAAAGGAAATGGTAAAAAATTGTTAAGTCTTTCAAGATTCAATAGTATGATTTTTTTTTCAAAGAGTATGCTTTGCTAGAAACCATTACTAATCTATAATTTCTTGATTTAGGAACTCAGAAGTGAAAAGAAAATAGGACGTTTCGAGTTTTTTCAAAGCAACCCACACTAAAAAAGATGGTTCATATTTGAACAAAGAGACAGAAGAGATTATGGTTATAAGTCTCTGGCCATTATTTTTCCTTCTATTGATTTCTTAAGAAATGGCATTTGCTAAAAGTCTTTTACATAAATGTAGGAAAAGGCAAATGAAAAACTATCTGAATATCAATCAATCGATGGGGATGAGGGAATGATTGAAACAGAAATTTTGACTCAAGTGATTGGAAAAGAGCGACATGGCCGAGTAAGAGGGCTTGGATTGCGTCCTACACCAACTTCATATTACGGCCATTCAGATAGTCATCGTCTCATAACATGTAGTGGTCATTCATCTGAGTGCATAGAATTTCACCAACAGATGAATGAAAAGTTCCAGAAGATGGAAGATGAGCTTGGGCAAGAACGTTCTAATTACAACGCTCTTTATACTTTCTTGCAACAACAATTCCCAGGAGCGACTATTCCCCTGCCTACCATAGGTGGATCATCTTCTCAATCGCAGGTATTTCAAACTTCTAAACTAGTAATCAGTTACTTTTTGGATACTTCCATAATCATAAGTTATTATTTCATTTATGTATTTGTGTGTGTATAATTGGGTGATGCTCTCTATAAGTTTATAGTATTTATTTATTGGTCCATTCCTAATTTTCTGTTGCCAAATTATATTTTAAACATATAATTCTAATTATTGCAGAATCAATGCATCGGATCTCAGACCCCTAAGGCTAACACAACCGGGTCTAGCGTGCATGTTCAGGTAATATATAGTACATTAAACATATAATGTTGTGTGTTGTTTAATACTAATACTCTAAATTATTCTTGCAGAATCAGGCTTCTCCAGAACATTGATACACTCTTAGGAGGTTCGATGATCAAGACTGATGAATGCTTGATTTTTTTTCCCACTTTTTTATGAGATTTTATATGAACTTTGAATGTTCTTCGTGTCTATGAGTTTTCCACTACAATTGTACCTATCATATTTTGTTAAATATTTGTGATTGTGAATGAGATTGAAGATCTCGAAGTTGATTAAATTTATATATCATTATGGTATTCACATACAAGATTGTACATTATTTATTGCCTTCATATTTCTTTTTATTAATGAAGTTTAATTTGGGTTTTAGGTAATATTCAAATTTATTACAGGAATTAAATGCAAAAATCTGAAAAAAAATATTACAGGTTTTATCCAATTACCGGCGTTTTTATTTTAAAATGCAGGCATAATCAACAAAGAAATAATATACAGATCGCCGTATTTTCGCGGCGTTTATTCAGAAAATGCCGGCCCTTTGGCGGCGTTTTATTACTTAAACGCCGCGAATAAATAAAAAATTCAGTGTCCAACTATGTATTTTTGCCGGCATGTTTCTTGATAAACGCCGTAAACTTTGTGGCGTTTATATATTAAACGCCGGTGAAACCGGGCTACTCTCGAAGAACCAGCTTCGACATTGCCGGAGTTTTTGGATAACAAACGCCGCTACTTTAGCGACGTTGGTTTGCCCGGCGTTTTCCAAAGTCGCCCTGAAGTGATTTACTGGCGTTTATAAACGCCACTAAAGGTAAAAAAAAACGCCGGCGAAGACCTAATATGCTGTAGTGATTAGGGTGTTGATTAAAAAGTGAAACATATGAGAGATTTCAAAAAGCAAACAAAGAGTTTGGGTTTTGATTCAAAAATATGAGGCATTTTGACTAAAAAACATAGGATTTGAGTTTTTATTCAAAAAAGGGGCCATTACGAAAAGAAAGCATAATATTATGGTTTCTATTCCAAACTGAAAAATATGAAACATATCATAAAAATATATGCGATTTGGGTTGTGATTTACAAAATGAGGCATTCTAAAAAGAAAAACATAGGCCAAAAAAAACATAGAATGACGGTTCTGACTCAAATATAGGAAGAATTCTGAAAAAAGAAAACATAGTATTAGGGTTTTGATTCAAAAACAAAAAATAGGAGACATTTCGAAAATAAAACATAATATTTGGGTTTTGATTTAAAAATAGAACACATTCGGAAATGAAAACATAACATTACAGTTTTGTTTCATAAATAGGAGCCATTCCGAAAAAAAAAAACATAGGATTAGGGTTTTGATTGAAAACAGAAAAATTGTAGACATTCTGAGAAAAAAAACATTTGACTAAGTTTTTTATTGCAAAAATATGACACATTCTGCAAAGAAAACATACGATTAGGATCTTGATTTAAAATTGTAGACATTCCAAAAAAAAAACATACAAGTAGTATTTGATTCAAAAGCGAAAAATAGGAGACATTCCGAAAATAAAACATTGGATTACTGTTCTGAATAAAAAATAATTGATATTTCGATAATAAAACATAAGATTAGGGTTTTGATTAAAAATTGCAAAATAGAAGACATTTCGGAAAAAAAAAACATTGGATTTGGGTTTTGAGTAAAAAATAAGAGACATTCCGAAAAGAAAATCTAGGACTAGGTTTTGGGTTTTGATTAAAAAATACGAGACATTCCAAAAAGATTACCTAGGACTAAGGTTTTGATTCAAACATAGGAGGCATTTGGAAAAGAAAGCATAATATTATTATTTTGATTCACAACAAAAAATAGGAGACAATCTAAACGGAAAACATGGGATTAGTATTTTGATTAAAAAAATTTGAGACATTCCAAAAGGAAAATATTAAATTGCTGTTTTAATTAAAAAATAGGACACATTCATAATAAAAAACATAGGATTAGGGTTTTGATTCAAAAACAGGAGAAATTCTTAAAATAAAGCTTAGGATTAGTGTTTTATTCAAAAATAAAAAATAGGCGACATTCCGAAAGGAAAACATAGGATTAGGGTATTCATTCTAAAATAGGAGACATTCTGAAAATAAATCATAGGATTAGTGTTTCGATTGAAAATTAGTTGACAATCTGAAGAGAAAGCATAGGATTAGGGTTTTGATTCAAAACCGATAAATGGGAGACCTTCCAAAAAGAAAACATAAGATTAGGGTTTTAATTGAAAAATAAGAGACATTCAAAAAAGATAACATAGGATTAGGTTTTGATTGAAAAATAAGAGACATTCCAAAAATAGGAGACATTTAGAAAATAAAACGTATGATTAGGGTTTTGATCTTTAAGAAAGAGCCATTCAGAAAAGAAAACATAGGATTATAGTTTTTATTAAGAAATATAAGGCATTCCAAAAGGAAAACATATGATTAGGGTATTGACTCAAAACCAAAAAATTGCTGGCATTGCAAGAAGAAAACATGGGATTATGGTTTTGATTGAAAGATATGAAACATTCCTAAAAGAAAACATATGATTAGGGTTTTGTTCCAAACATAGTAGAGATTCTGGAAAACAAATAAAGGATTAGAGTTTTGATTCAGAAAGAGTAGACATTCCCAATAGTGCACATATGATTATGGTTTTAATTCAAAAATAGGAGACACCCCGAAAGGAACACATAGGAATAGGATTTTGATTCAAAAACAAAAAACAGGAGACATTCTTTAAAGAAAACATAGAACTACAATTTTTATTGAAAATAGGAGACATTTTTGTAAGAAAACATAGGATTACGGTTTTGATTATAAACAAAAAAATGTTGGGATTTGGGTTTTCATTCAGAAATAATAGAAATACTAAAAAGAAACCATAGGATTTGTGTTAAGATTAAAAAATTGGAGACATTTAGAAAAGGAAACAGAGGATTAGGAAATTGATTTAAAATCAATAAATAGGAGACATTCCTAAAAGAAAATATAGGATTAGAGTTTTGATTAAAAAATATCAACTATTCCAAAAAGAAAACATAGGATTAGAGTTTCTATTAAAAAATAGAAGACATTCCAAAAAAGAAAACATAAGATTAGTGTTTTGATTCAAAAACAGAAGCTAGGCCAAAGATAAAGCATTATATTAGGTTTTTTATTCAAAACAGAAAAATAGGACACATTCCGAAAAGAAAACATAGGATTAGAGTTTTGATTCTAAAATAGGAAATATTTCAAAAAGAAAATATTGGATTAGGGTTTTGATTGAAAAATAGGAGACATTCCAAAATGAAAATATAGGATTAGGGTTGGTATTCAAGCTGATAAGTAGGAGACATTCCATAAAGAAAATATGGGATTACTGTTTTTATTGAGAAATAGGAGACACTCTGAAAAGAAAACATAGGATTAATGTTTTAATTCAAAAATAGGAGGCATTTAGAAAATGAAAAATAGGATTAGGGTTTTTGATTCAAAAATAGGAGGCATTACTCAAACAAAACATAGGATTAGTGTTTTGATTCAAAAATAGGAGACATTAGAAAAAGAATAAATAAGATTAAGGTTTTGATTCAAAACCAAAAAATTGGAGACATTCCGAGAAGAAAACATAGGATTAGGTTTTTTATTGAAAAATATGAGACATTAAGAAAAGAAAACATACGATTAGTTTTTTGATTAAAAAAATAGCAGACATTGTGAAAAAAAATATAGGATTAATGTTTTGATTCAAAAATGAAAAATAGGAGACATTTAAGAAGGAAATCATTGGATTAGGGTTTTGATTCAAAAATTGTAGACATTCCGAAAAGAAAACATACGATTATGGTTTTTATTTAAAAATAAGAGACATTCAAAAAAGAAAACATAGGGTTAGAGTTTTCAGTAGAAAATAGGAGGCATTCCGAAAGGAAAAATAGGATTAGTGTTTTGATTCTAAATTGATAAATTGGAGACATTCCGAGAAGAAAACATATGATTAGGGTTTTGATTTAACTATAATAGAAATTCTGAAAATAAAACATATGATTAGTGTTTTGATTCAGAAATAGGAGACATATTGAAAAGAAAATATAAGGTAATGGTTTTGATTAAAAAATATGAGACATTTTGAATTGACAATATAGGATTCCCTTTTGATTCAAAATTGAAAAATCGGACTCATTCTAAAAAGAAAAAAGGGATAGGATTAGGATTTTGATTGAAAAATAAGAGACATTCCAAATAGAAAAATAGGATTAGAGTTTTGTTGGAAAAATAGCAGACATTCCAAAAAGAAAAATATAGGATTAGTGTTTTGAATCAAAACAAAAAAAAATAGGAGACATTCAAGAAGGAAAATATACTATTAGGGTTTTGATTTAAAAATAGTAGATATTTGAAAAGAAAACATACGATTAGGGTTTTTATTTAAAAATATCGGACATTATGAAAAGAAAACATAGGATTTGGGTTTTGATTCAAAACCAAAAAATAGGAGGCATTCCGAAAAGAAAACATAGTATTTGGGTTTTGATTGAAAATAGGAGGCATCCAAAAAGAAAATATAGAATTTGGGTTTTGATTCAAAAACAGGAGGCATACGAAAACAACATAGGATTTGGGTTTTGATTAAAAAATAGGATACATTTCAAAACTAAAACATAGGATTTGGTTTTTGATTGAAAATAAAAAAATAGGAGACATTCTGAAAAAGAAACATAGGATTAGGGTTTTAATTCTAGAGTAGGTGACGTTCTTAAAAGAAAATATAGGATAACGGTTTTGATTGAAAATAAAAAAATATGTGACATTCCAAAAAACATACTATTATGGTTTTGATTCAAAGATAGGATGCATTCCAAAAAGAAAAAATAATATTAGGGTTTTGAGTCAAATGCGAAAAATAGGTGACATTCCAAAATTGAAACATGCGATTAGCGTCTTGATTGGAAAATATGAGACATTCAAAAAAGTTAAAACTAGGATTAGAGTTTTGTTTGAAAAATAGGAGAAATTCCTAAAAGAAAATATAGGATTAGGGTTTTGATTCAAAGTGGGAGACATTCCAAAAAGCTAATATTGGATTAGTTTTTTTATTGTAAAAATAGGAGACATTCCGAAAGAAAAACATAGGATTAGAGTTTTGATTAAAAATTAGGAAGCATTTCAAGAAGAAAAAATAATATTATTGCTTTTATTACGATAAGAAAACATTGGATTAGGGTTTTTACTAAAATCCAAAAAATAAGAGACATTTAAAAAAAAAACATATCATTTGAGTTTTGATTAAAAAATAAGAGACAGTCCGACAACAAAAGCATATGATTAGTGTTTCGATTCAAAATTGATGAATAGCAGATATTTCGAAAAGATAATATAGTTATATGATTTCGATTGAAAAATAAGAGATATTTTGAAAGAAAACATATGATTAAAGTTTTAATTCAAAAATAGAAGACATTCAGAAAAGGAAACTAGGATTAGCTGTTTTATTCAAAAATTGGAGGCATTCCTCAACTAAAACATAGGATTATGGTTTTGATTAAAAAATATGGGCATACAAAAAACAAAAACAGGATTAGTGTTTTGACTCAACTGAAAAATTGGAGACATTCCGAGAAGAAAACCTAGCATTAAGGTTTTGATTGAAAAATATGAGACATTCCAAAAAAAAACACTTGATTAGGGTTTGATTCAAAAATAGGAGACATTCCGAAAAAGAACATAGAATTGTTGTTTTGATTCAAAAACAGGAGATATTCCCAAAAGTAAACAAATGATTAGGCTTTTGATTCAAAAAAAGGAGCCACTCCAAACTGAAAATGTATTATTAGGGCTTCGATTCAAAACAAAAAAATAGAAGACATTCCGAAAAGATAACATAGAATTACTATTTTGATTTAGAAATAGGAGATATTCTTGTAAGAAAACATAGGGTTGGGGTTTTGTTAATAAACCAAAAAATAGAAGACATGTGGAAAAGAAAACATAGGATTTGGGTTTTGATTTAAAAATAAGAGAAAATCCAAAAAGAAAATATATGATTTGGATTTTTATTAAAAAATAACAGACATTATGGAAAGAATATAGGATTAGGTCTTTCATTCAAAACTGATAAATAGGAGGTATTCCCATAAGAAAACATTGGATTAGGATGCTGATTGAAAAATGAAAGACATTCCTAAAAGAAAACATAGGATTAGGGTTTTCATTAAAAATAGGAGAAATTTCAAAAAGAAAATATAGGATTAGGATTTTGATTCAAAAGTAAGAGACATTATGAAAATTAAACACAAAATTAGATTTTTTATTCAAAACAAAAAAATATCACACATTCACAAAAGGAAACATAAGATTAGGGTTTTGATTCAAAATATTATATATTCCAAAAAGAAAACATAGGATTAGAATTTTGTTGAAAAAATAGGAGACATTATGATAAGAAAACATACAATTAGGGTTTTAATTCAAAACTGAACAAAAGGATACATTCCAAAAGGAAAACATAGGATTAGTGTTTTAATTGAAAAATAGGAGACATTTTGAAATTAAAACATATGATTAATGTTTTGATTCATAAATAGGAGACATAGGATTGGATTTTTGATTCAAAACTAAAAAAATAGGAGACATTCTGAAAAGAAAACATAGAATTAGGGTTTTGATTCAATCATTGGAGACATTCTTAAAAGAAAAACTAGGATTAGGGTTTTGATTCAAAGATAGGAGGCATTCTGAAAATAAAACATTATATTAGGGTTTTGATTCAAAACTAAAAAATAGGAGATATTCTGAAGAAAAAAAAACATTCAATTAGGGTTTTTAGTGAAAAATATGAGACATTCCGAAAGAAAACATAGGAATAGAGTTTTGTTTGAAAAATAGGAGACATTTAGAAAAGAAAAAAATATGATTAGTGTTTTGATTCAAAACCAAAAAATAGGAGACATTATAAAAGGAAAGCATTGGACTAGTTTTTTGATTGAAAAATAGCAGACATTCCTATGTTTTTTGATTGAAAAATATAGGATTATTGTTTTGATTAAAAAAATAAGAGAAATTCCAAAAAGAAAAAATAGGATTATCATTTTCATTGAAAAATTGGAGGCATTCAGAAAAGAAAATATAATATTAGGATATTTAACAAAGGCAAAAATATGTGACATTTTGAAAAGAAAACATGCGATTAAGCTTTTGATTGAAAAATATGACATTCCGAAAAAAAACATAGGATTATATTTTTGTTTGAAAAATAGGAGACATTCCAAAATTAAAACATACTATTAAGGTTTTGATTAAAAAAATTTTATACATTATGAAAAGAAAATGTATCATTAGCTTTTTTTATTAAAAGCCAATAAATAGGAGATATTCAGAGACATGGGATCAAGTTTTTGATTGAAAATGGAAGACATAATGAAAAGAAAACTGAGGATTAGTGTTTTAATTCAAAAATATGAGGTATTCCAAAAGGAAAACATAGGATTAGGGTATTGATTCAAAACCGAGAAATAAAAAACATTCCGAAAAGAAAAACAAAGGATTAGGGTTTTGAATAAAAACTAGGAGATGTTCCGAAAAGAAAATATAAGAATTAGGTTTTTTATTTGAAATCCAAAAATAGACGACATTCCAAAAAAAAAACAAATGATTAATGTCTTAATTCAAAACCGAAAAATATGAGATATAGAGTAAAGAAAACAAAGGATTTTAATTCAAAAATAGGTGACATTCCAAAAAGAAAACATCAGATTAAAATTTAAATTCAAAACAGAATAATAGAAGACTTTCCGAAAAGAAAATAAAGGATTAGATTTTTGAATAAAAAGTAGAAGACACTTAAAAAAGAAAATATAGGATTATGGTTTTTATTTGAAACCAAAAAATAGAAGACATTGTGGAAAAAAGCATAGCAATAAGGTTTTCATTCAAAACTGAAAAATATGAGACATTCTATAAAGGAAAAAAGGATTAGTGTATTGATTTAAAAATATGAGATATTCCAAAAAGAAAACATAGGATTAGATTTTAGATTCAAAACTAAAAAAATAGAAGACATTCCGGAAAGAAGTCATAGGGTTACAGTTTTGATTAACAACTATAAAATAGTAGACATTCCAAAAATAAATTATAGCATTACTATTTTGATTGTAAAATAAGAGACATTCCAAAAGGAAAACATAGGGTAAGGTATTTCATTGGAAGCCAAAAATTAGGAGACATTCTGAAAAAAAAAAACATAGGATAAGCCTTTTGATTGAAAAATAGGAGTCATTCAGAAAAGTAACATAGGATTTGGCTTTTGATCGAAATTATGAGAAAAAACATATAATTAGGGGTTTAATTTAAACTTGAAAAATAGCAAACATTCCGAAACAAAAACATGTGATTAGGGTTTTAATTGAAAAATATGAGACATTCCATAAAGTAACCATAGATTTAGAGTTTTGTTTGAAAAATAGAAGACATTCTGAAAGAAAACATAGGATTAGTGTTTTGATTTAAAACCAAAAATACGAGACATTCCAAAAGGAAAACATTGGATTAGTTTTTTGATTGAAAAATAGTTGACATTCCAAAAAGAAAACATATGATTAGTGTTTTGATTTAAAAATAGAAGACATTCTTAAAAGAAAACATAATATTAGGATTTTATTCAAAACATAAAAATAGTAGACATTGCAAAAAGAAAACATGCGATTAGGCTTTCAATTGAAAAATATGAGACATTCCAAAAAAAACATAAGATTATAGTTTTGTTTGAAAAATAGCAGACATTCCGAAAAGAAAATATAGGATTAGGGTTTTGATTAAAAAATTGGATACAATACGAAAACAAAAATGTTCTGATTAGGTTTTTTTTATTCAAAACTGATAAATGGTAGACATTCTGAAAAGAAAACATAGTATTAAGGTTTTGATTGAAAAATAGAAGACATTAGGAAAAGAGAACTTAAGATTAGTGTTTTGATTAAAATATAGGAGACGTTCTGAAAGAAAACATAGGATTAGGGCTTTGATTAAAAACTGGAAATATAGGAGACATTCCAAAAAGGAAACATAGGATTAGGGGTTCGAAAAAAAATAGGAGACATTCTGAAATGCAAACAAATGATTTGGATTTTGAAAAAAAGAAGAGACATTCTGAAAAGACAAGATAGGATTCGGTTTTTTATTTGAGATGATAAAATAGTCGACATTTTTAAAAGATAACAAGGGATTTAGATTTTGATTCAAAATTTAAAAATATGAGACATACCACATAAAAATCAAAGGATTAGTGTTTTAATTCAAAAATAGGAGACATTCCAAAAATAAAACATAGGATTAGAATTTAAATTCAAAACAAAAAAATAGGACACTTTCCAAGAAGAAAACAAAGGATTAGGTTTTTTAATAGAAAATAGGAGTCATCCTGAAAAGAAAATATGAGATTAGGTTTTTGATTTGAAACAAAAAAATAGAAGGCATTCTGAAAAGGATTAGGGTATTGATTCAAAAATAGAGATATTCTAAAAAGAAAATATAGGATTAGAATTTATATTCAAAACCAAAAATAGGAGATATTCCGAAAAAAATCATTGGGTTACGGTTTTGATTCAAAACTGTAAAATAGGAGATATTCCAGAAATAAAGTATAGGATTATTGTTTTGATTGTAAAATAGGAGACATTTTGAAAGAAAAACATACGATTAGGTATTTTATTGAAAGCCAAAAAATAGGATTAGGCTTTTGATTGAAAAAATGCAGTCATTCTGGAAAGAAACATAGGATTAGGCTTTTGATTAAAAAATAGTATATATTTTGAAAAGAAAATATAGAATTAAAGTTTTGATTCAAAACCAAACAATAGGACACGTGATGAAAGGAAAATATATGAATAGTGTTTTGTTTGAAAAATATGAGACATTATAAAAAAGAAAAAATAGGATTAGATTTTTGTTTAAAAGATAGGAGACATTTTCAAAAGAACATATAAGATTACGGTTTTGATTCAAAACAAAAAAATACGAGACATTCCAAAATGAAAACACTGGATTAGTTTTTTGATTAAAAAAAGAGTAGATAATTCGAAAAGAAAACATAGGATTAGAGTTTTGATTCAAAGATACAAGAAATTCTGAAAATAAAACATATGATTATGGTTTTGATTCAAAAATAGGAGGCATTCCCAAAAGAAAACATAATATTAGAATTTTCATTCAAAACCAAATAATAAGAAACATTCCGAGAAGAAAACATAGAATTTGGGTTATGATTGAAAAAATAGGATACATTAGGAAAATAAAATGTAGGATTCAGTTTTTTATTCAAAATTGATAAATAAAAGACATTCTGAAAAGAACACATAGGACTAAGGTTTTGATTGAAAAATAGAAGACATTAGAAAAAGAAACTTAGGATTGGTGTTTTGATTCAAAAGTAGGAGACATTCTAAAAACAAAATATAGGATTAGAGTTTTGATTCAAAACAAAAAAATACCCTCCGCAAAGAAAAACAAAGGATTAAGGTTTTGAATAAAAAATAGGAGACATTCCTAAACGAAAAATATAAAATTTGGTTTTTAATTTGTAACAAAAAAATATATGGCGTTCTGAAAAGAAAAATATAGGATTAAGGTTTTGATTCAAAACCAAAAAATATGAGACATAACATTAAAAAAAAATAAAGGATTAGGGTTTTAATTCAAAATAGGAGACATTTTAAAAACAAAATATATAGGATTAGAATTTAGTTTCAAAACCGAAAATATCAAACATTCTAAAACGAAAGCAAAGGATTAGGTTTTGAATAAAAAATAAGAGATATTCGCAAAAAAAAAAATATGGGATTCGGATTTTTATTCGAAACCAGAAAATAGGGAACATAGGGTTATGGTTTTGATTCAAAACTGTAAATTAGGAAACATTCCAAAAATAAAGTGTAGTGTTATTATTTTGATTATAAAATAGGAGACATTTCTAAAGAAAGAACATAGGATTAGGTTTTTGATTGAAAACCAAAATATAGGAGATATTCCAAATAGAAAACATAGGGTAAGTCTTTTGATTGAAAAATAGCAGTCATTCAGAAAGGAAACATAGGTTTATTATTTTGATTATAAAATAGTAGAAATTTTAAATAGAAAACATAGAATTAGGGTTTTGATTAAAAAAATGAAGAAATTAGAAAAAGAAAACATATGATTAGGGTTTTAATTAAAAAATAGGAGACCTTCTGAAAAGAAAATGTAGGATTAGGGCTTTGATTCAAACTTAAAAATTGGACACATTCCAAAAAGAAAACATAAAATTAGGGTTTTAATTGAAATAAAGGAGTCATTCCGGTTAAAAAACATTGGATTAGGGTTTTGATTAAAAACTGAAAAAAGAAAAGAGTCATTTCGAAAAAAAACGTAGGATTAGTTTTGATTCAAAATAGATAAATAGGTGACATGTCGAAAAGAAAACATAGGATTAAGGTTTTGATTCAAAAATAGGAGACATTCCAAAAAAGAAAACATAGGACTATGGTTTTAATTCAAAAATAGCCGAAAATCCGAAAAGAAAACGTAGGACTAAGGTTTTCATTGAAAAATATGAGAAATTCCTAAAAAAAACATACAATTAGAGTTTTGATTCAAAAATAGATGATATTCCAAAAAGAAAACATAGGATAATTGTTTTGGTATAAATATAGGAGAAAATTTAAAAGAGAACTTTGGATAATGGTTTTGATTTTAAACCAAAAAATAGGAGACATTGCACGAAGAAAACATAGGGTTAGAGTTTTGATAGAAAAATAATAGCCATTCCAAAAAAAAAAAACATAGGATTAGGGTTTTTTATTCAAAACCAAAAAATATGAGACATTCTGAAAAACAAACCTAGGCTTTAGGTTTTGTTTCAAAACTGAAAAATATGAGACATACCATATAGAAAACATAGAATTAGTATTTTGATTCAAAAATAGGAGACATGCCAAAAAGAAAACATAAGATTAGGATTTTAATTCAAACCGAAAAATGAGAAACCTTCAAGAAAAAAATCATAGGAATATGGTTTTGATTCAAAACCACAAACTAGGAGACATTCTTAAAAGCTAACATAAAATTAGTGTTTTGATTGAAAATAAGAGGCATTCAGAAGAGAAAACAAAGGATCATGTTTTTCATAGAAAATTGAAAAAATAGGAGTTATTCCAAAAATAAAGCATAGGATTAGCTTTTTGATTGGAAAAATAGGAGAAATTCTAAAGAAAACATAGAATTTAAGTTAATGTAAAATCAAAAAATAGGAGACATTCTAAAAAAAAAACATAAGACTTGGGTTTTAGTTGAAAAATAAGAGACAATACAAAAAGAAAACATGCGCTTGTTTTTGTTAAAAAGTATGAGGCATTCCAAAAAGAAAGCATAATATTAGGGTTTTGAATTAAAACTAAAAACTATGGGAGATACTGTAAAGAAAATATAGGATTTGTGTTTTGAATAAAAAATATTAGACATTCCAAACGGAAAACATTCTTTGAAAAAAAAATATAGGATTAGGGTTTGATAAAAAAAATGAAGACATTCCAAAATGTCAACATAGGATTAGGGGTTTGATTCAAAAATAGGAGGTATTATGAAAAGGAGAAACATAGGATTATGGTTTTGATTAAAAACTGGAAAAAAGATTTGATTAAAAAAAATAAGAGACATTCGGAATAAAAAACATATTATTATTATTTCGATTCAAAAACCAATATAGGATTATGGGTTTGATAGAAAAATAGGAGATATTCCGAAAAGAATATATAGGATTATGGTTTTGATTCAAAACTGAAAATAGGAGACATTCGAAAAAGAAAGCATAGGATTAGGGTTTTGATTAAAAAATATGAGACATTCAGAAAAGAAAACATAGGATTTGCTTTTGATTGAAAAATAGGAGACATTACAAGAAGAAATATAGGATTAGGGGTTTGATTAAAAAGATATGAGACATTCCGAAAGGAAAATATAGGATTATTTGTTTTGATGCAAAACCAAAAAATAAGAGATATTGCAAAAAGAAAATATAGGACTAGGTTTTTTATTCAAAAATAGGAGACATTCACAAAAGAAAACATAGGATTAGGGTTTTGATTCAATACTGAAAGATAGTAGATATTCCATAGAGAAAACATAAGTTAGAGTTTTGTCTCAAAAATAAGAGACATTCTAAAAATAAAACTTGTTATTAGGGTTTTCACTTAAAGGTCGGAGTCGTACAAAAAAAAACATATGATTAGGGTTTTGATTAAAAACCAATAAATAGGAGACATTCTGAAAAGAAAACATAGTATTTGGGTATTGATTGAAAAATATGATACATTTTGAAAAGAAAACATATGATTAGGGTTATATTCAAAACCGATAAATAGGAGAATTCCGAAATGAAAACATACGATTAAGATTTTGATTGAAAAGTAGGAGACATTCCGAAAATTAAACATAGGATAATTGTTTTGGTTTAAAAATAGGAGACAATGTAAAAAGAAAATGTATGATTAGGGTATTCATTCAACCCGAAAAATAAGAGACATCACATGAAGAAAACATAGAATTAGGATTTTGATTGAAAGACATTCCGAAAAGAAAACATAGGATTAGGGTTTTGATTCAAAATTGGAGACATTTCAAAAACCCTATCTTTTTTATTCAGAAATAGGAGATATTTCAAAAAGAAAACATAGGATTAGGTTTCTAATCAAAAAATAGGAGAGGTTCCAAAAATGAAACATAGTATTAGAGTTTTGATTGAATAATTAGAGAAATTCAGAAAAGAGAACATAGGATTAGGATTTTCATTTAAATATAGGAGACATTATGAGAAGACAACATTGTATCAGTGTTTTTTCTTTAAAAAAAAAATAGGAGACATTGCAAAAAGAAAACATATAGGATTAAGGTTTTTATTGAAAAATAAAAGACATTCCCAAAAGATAACATATGATTTCATTTATGATTGAAAAATAGTAAACATTATGAAAATCAAAAGATAGGATTAGGGTATTGATTGAAAATATCGGACATTTGGTCAAAAAAACACAGGATTAGGGTTTTGGATTCAAAACAAAAAAAAATAGGATACATTCTGAAATGAAGAAATAGGATTACAATTTTGATTGAAAAATAAGAGAAATTCTGACAAAAAAATAGCATTACATTTTTAATTTTAAAATAGTAGACATTGCAAAAAGATATCATAAGATTAGGGTTTTGATTAAAAAAATAGGAGACATTCCCAAAAAAAGTAGCATTAGGGTTTTGTTTGGGTTTTGTTTGAAAAATAGGCGACATTCTGAAAATAAAATATAGGATTAGGGTTTTGGTTAAAAACCAAAAAATTGGAAACATTATGAAAAGAAAACCTATGATACGATTTTGAATAAAAACCAAAAAAAAGGAGGCATTCCTTACAGAAAAACATAACATTAGGGTTTTGATTTAAAATGGAAAAACATGAGGCATTTAAAAAAAAACATAGGACTAAGGTTTTGATTAAAAAGTGGGAGAAATTCAGGAAAGAAAACATTCGATTAGTGTTTTGATTCAAAACCGAATAATATGTGACATTCGCAAAAGAAAATCTAAGATTAAAATTTCGATTCAAAACCATAAAATGGGAGATATTATGAAAAAAAACATAGGATATCCGGTTTTTTTTGAAAAATAGGAGGGATTACGATAAGAGAACATTGTATTTGAGTTTTGCTTAAAATCGAAAATAGAAGACATTTCAAAAAATGAGACATTATATTAGGGTTTAGATTCAAAAATAGGAGACATTCCGAAAAGAAAACATATGATTAGGGTTATGAGTCAAATCCTTAAAATAGGAGACATTCTAAGGAAAACCATAGGATTAGTGTTTTGATTGAAAAATAGGAGACATTCTTAAAAGAAAACATTGGATTAGGTTTTGATTGTATAATGAAATTAGGAGACATTCTGAAAACAAAACATAAGATTTGTCTTTTGATTAAAAAATAGGGGACATTCTAAAAAGAAAACATAGGAATATTGTTTTGATTCAAAAACAAAAATAGGAGACAAAACGAAAGGGCATCATAGGATTATGATTTTGATTCAACACTAGGAGACATTCCCAAAAGAAGACATAAGATTTGTGTTTTGATTCCAAAATAGAAGACATTACAATAACAGACCATAGGATTAGGGTTTTAGTTGAAAAATATGAGACATTCCAAAAAGAAAACATATGATTAGGGTTTTGATTAAAAAAATAAGAAACATATGATTAGGGTTTTGATTAAAAGTAGAAAAATAGGAGACATTCCTAAAACAAATTATAGGATTAGGCTTTTGATTGAAAAATAAGAGACATTCAGAAAAGAAAACACAGGATTAGAGTTTTGATTCAAAACCGAAAAATTGAAAACCTTACGACAAAAAACATAGGATTATTTCTTTAATTAAAAAATAATAGTCATTGCGAAAGAAAAATGTTGGATTAGGGTTTTGATTGAAAAATAATCAACATTAAAAACACTTATAATTAGGTTTTTAATTAAAAAATAATAGACGTTTTCCGAAAAAAATATAGGATTAAAGTTTTGATTCAAACCAAAAAATATTAGATATTCCGGAAAGAGAACATAGGATTAGAGTTTTGATTCAAAAATAGTAGACTTTCCAAAATGAAAATATTGAATTAGGCTTTTAATTCAAAAATAGAAGTCATTCTAAAAAGACATCATAGGATTTGGGGTTTGATTCAAAACCAAAGAATTGCAAACATTGCGAAAAGGAATCAAGGGATTAGGGTTGATGAGCTATCTGTAAGTGTATGGATGGCTTACAAGTAATACAGTGGTACCCCGTGAGGGTAGGTTTGTCAAACCACAAAAACTGGACTAAAAGTATTAATTCTTCTTCTAATATCTAGTTAAAGCAAAATAGGGTCTGGTTTATAAAGAGAAAATAAAACAAGTAAAGGATAGGACAGGTGAAATTATCAGGTAGATTAGGAACAAGTGTTCAACAACAAGAGAGCAATGCCCCGGGATGATTCCTATGAGCTATAGCATGCCGACTGACTTTTAGTGCCTAGCAGATTTATTCTATAGTTCTTGTGTGTGCTCAATAGCAATGTTGCATCTATGGTTCTCAAACACACCAAGTTTTGCTAAGGTAACTGTGGTTTCATACACATCGAGTTTTGTAATCACACGAGGCAACTACAACTATGGCACTCCACACGCCAAGTTTTACCTAAGCAACTCGGCAAATCTAACACATCAAGTTATACAAACACAAGAAACCAAAAGAACTCCACAAGTCATTAGAAGAAAGTATTCAAAGCATACAACGCATCATAGTTCAACTTCCTAGGGCAAGTGGATGGTTAGCCCCTCATGGATGGGTACAATATGGAAGAAACAAGTAAAGATCTAAGTGAAGAAGACATGGCTCTCTCCTTCTCAAGATATTCTTCCTAGTTGAGCTTCGTATGCTAGCTCCACTTTCCTTGTTCCTCTGACTCGTCCTTGATCTCCTTAGACAGTGTGGTGAACCTTGATCTTCGTCCTCATCAAAGTCCTCCTAATGGAGAAGAAAATCCCCAGACAAAGATGAGCTTGAAACCCTAGAAGCTAGATTTAAAAAGGCTATTTTCGGGCTTTACACGATCTAAGAACAGTCTTGCTTGGACTGTGTTATCTCATTGAGATGTCTAAGTGAATCAGTGAAGTGCTTGCCTTGGAGAACCAGGGGAGATGCACGGTCATGCTCCGCCCGTGCTACGCCTGCGCATGACCGTGCTAGGGGCATCCTGAGAGTGCTTTCCCCAATGTGTAGAAACTATCTTCAGACTAAAATAATCAGGGGAACGAACATGGTCGTGCTTAGAATGTGCTTGAACTGAGAGCATCCCCCTGCTTGAATTATCATTGGGTCATCCCCAGGCTGAAATAATCAGTGGGATAGAGTTTGCTCGTGCTCCACCCGTGTTCAACTTGAGCACTTAGCAAAATCTTCTTTCTTTGCTCGTTTCTTTCTTGATTTTACTCCAAATTGCTTTGAGCCCCTAAATCCTGCATAAAGAACAAATATACCCAGAATAGCATTGAATATACACAAACATATGCTAGAGGACGAGTAAAAGACGAATTGAGGACACGAAAAATATGATATGAAATGCAATCATCAAGGGTTTTGATTAAAAAATAGGAGACATTCTGATAATAAAAAGTATAGGACTAGGATTTGGATGAAAAAGGAAAATAGGAGACATTGCAAAAAGAGAACATATGAATTAGAGTTTTGATTCAAAAATATTACAATTTAAAAAAAAGAAAACATAGGATTATAAATTTAATTCAAAAATCAAAGGCATTCCGTAAAGAAAACATAAGATTTTGGTTTTGATCCAAAAGTAAAAAATTGCAGACATTGCTAAAAGAAAATATAGGGTTAGGGTTTTGATTAAAAAATAGAAGACATTCTGATAAAAAAACATAAGGTTTGGGTTATGATTCAAATCCAAAAAACAGGATACATTATGAAAAGTAAACATAGGATTATGGTTTTGATTAAAAAATATGAGACATTTTGAAAAGAAAATATCGGATTATGGTTTTGACTGAAAAGTAGTAAAGATTTTAAAAAGAAAAGATATTATTAGGTTTCTGATAAAAAAATAGGAGACATTATGAAAATAATACGCAGGATTATGATTTTGATTAAAATCCAAAAAATATGACATATTGTGAAAGGAAAACATATGATTAGGATTTTGATGGAAAAATATGAGACATTTCAAAAAGAAAACAGAGGATTTATCTTTTTTATTCATAAATAGGAGACATTCCGTAAAGCAAACTTTGGATTTGGTTTTGATTCAAAATTGAAAATTAGGAGATATTTCGAAAAGAAAACATAGGATTAGAATTTTGATTAAAAATAGGAGACATTCTGAAAAAAAAAACATAGAATTAAGGTTCTGATTCAAAACTAAAAAAAAAAAATAGATATTCTGAAAGTAAAACATACGATTAGGGTTTCGATTAAAATATATGAGATATTCTAAAAATAAAACATAGGATTTCAGTTTTTTTAAAAAATAGGAGATATTCTGAAAGGAAAACATATGTGTAGGGTTTTGATTCAAAACAAAAAATATGAGACTATACAAAATGAAAACATTGGATTATTTTTTTTATTTTAAAATAGTAGACATTCTGAAAGGAAAACATTGAATTAGAGGTTTGATTCAAAAATAGGGAACATTATGGAAAGAAAACATAGGATTATGGTTTTTATTAAAAAATAAGAGACATTCCGAAAAGAAAACTTAATATTAGGAGTTTTATTCAAAACAAAAAATAGGAGACATTCCATAAAAGAAAACATAGGAATAGGGTTTTGGTTAAAAAGATAAGATACATTAGAAAAAAAATTTAGGATTACGTTTTTTTGTTCAAAACCAATAAATAAGAGGCATTCTGAAAAGTAAACATAGAATTAAGGTGTTCATTGAAAAATAGATGAATTAGGAAAAGAAAACATACGATTAGTGTTTTGATTGAAAAATAGGAGACATTCCGAAAAAGAAAACATAGGATTAGTGTTTTGATTAAAAAATAGGAGACATTCTGGAAAGAAAAAATAAAATTAGTGTTTTGATTCAAAACCGAAAAATAGAAGACATTCTAAAAAGAAAATATAGGATTAAGGTTTTGAATAAAAAATTTGAGACATTCCAAAAAGAAAAAAAAAAGGATTAGGTTTTTTATTTCAAACTAAAAAATATAAGACATTTCGAAAAGAAACATAGGATTAAAATTTGATTCAAAACTGAAAAGTATGAGACATAACATAAAATGACAAAAGATTAGTGTTTTAATTCAAAACTGGAGATATTTTGAAAAGAAAATATAGGATTAGAATTTAGATTCAAAACTGAAAAATGGATGCACATTCTGAAAAAACAAAGTATTAGGGTTTTGAATAAAGAATAGGAGACATTCCTAAAATCAAATATATGATCGTGTTTTTTATTTAAAACTAAAAAATATAAGACATTCTAAAAAGAAAACATATGATTTTGACTCAAAATAGAAAACTTTGAGAAAAGCTTTTAAGAAAACAAAGGTTTAGTGTTTTGATTCAAAAATAGGAGACATTTAGAAAATAAAACATACTATTAGAATTTATTTTCAAATGCAAAAAATAAAAAAAATAGGAGACATTGCGAGAAGAAATCATTTGGTTAAGGTTTTGATTCAAAACTGTAAAATAGGAGACATTCCAAAAATAAAGTGTGGAAATCTTCATAGAAATTTGTTATAAATTTCATGGATTTGTTTTTTTCCATTATATCACGCTGAATAAAGGAGAATCTGGATTGATTGACCAGATTTTCTATATTAATGTAGCTTCCTATTTTAGTGGGAAAATTTTCTGATTTGGTTTAAATCATTCCAGTTTTGTGGCTGGTGTATTGAGCAGCCACGTCCGTTATGTATAACAACTCTTCATCAATAAAACTATGAAGAATATTTTCTCAAAAATCTTCATGGTATTAGAGACTTTGTTGAACTTCTCCAGTGCCATCTTCTATGCTTATCTTTGGTTGTTCTCATTCTTTTCTGGCATCTTCTTCATCATCCTAGTCCGGCGTCTCTATCATCATTCTTCTAGTTTCTTTTTTGTCATCTGCAGAGTTTTTCTCATCATTCTCATGTATCTCTATCAATTAGTTCAAAGTAAAATTTCTAAAACTCTCCATGTCAAAATATGGAATCACTGCAGAGTGGCAATCCTCCTCATCTGAGATTTCATCCAATCCAGAACCTTTATCAATTGGAGCTAATACAGGGATAGCCGAATCTTCTTCTATTTTAATTATAAGCCATAAGAATAATGGGCATAATTATCTTCAATGGTCTCAATCGGTGATGATGTAAATCTTTGGGAAAGGCAAGGATGACTATCTCATAGAAGAGATCACAATTCCAAGGAAAGATGACCCAAATTTTAGGAACTGGAATACTACAAATCACATTATAATGTCATGGCTAATTAACTCCATAAATAATGACATTGGAGAGAATTTTTTGCTCTTTCAAACTACTAAAAAAATTTGAGATTCTGCGAAGGAGATGTACTCAAACACAGAGAATACTGTAGAACTATTTGAAATTGAAGCCCAAGTACATGACCTAGGACAAGGAGAACTCATAGTAACCCAATATTTCAAACGTCTTTCTTGTCTTTGGCAATAACTTGATATGTTTGAGATACATGATTGGAAGTGTTCTTAAGATGTTGCATTATTTCAATAAATTGTGGAACAAAAGTGGGCATTTAAATTAATGCTTGGCCTCAACAAAAATTTAGATGAAGTTAGAGGAACAGTCATGTGAATGAAACCTCTTCCAAATCCCCGAGAGGCATTTTTCAAAGTCAGGAGGGAGAAGAGGAGGAAAAAGGTTATGATGGGGTCCTACACTTCGAATCCAACTGTGGAAGGATCGGTATTTGCTACTCGTGGACCACCGTTTAGTAGTAATGACAATCAACAATAAAAAGGAAGACCATGGTGTCACCACTGTCAAAAACCAGAGCACTTACAAGAAACCTATTGGAAATTACACGGAAAACTAACTAGTTGGAAGCCATCTAGACCTGTAGAATGACGTGCCTATATTGCAGCCATAACTAAAGATAATTCTTCTGAAGCCATCACCTTCATTGAGGAACAACTTGAGATGTTCAAAAAATTGTTCAATAAAAATGCAGTAAGCTAGAGTAATACACCTATCTCTTGATCCTCTATGTTGGCTCACAAAGGTAAATTTTCCAATGCTCTTATTGCCAATAAACTGGAAACCAAGCTTTAGATCATTAACTCAGGAGCGTCTGATCATATGACTGGAGATGTCAACTTGTTCCATCAGTATAATCATGCAGAGAAAACTACACTATCCGTATTGCTGATAGGTCTTTGTCAAAAGTCGAGGAAACTGGTTACATTAAATTACCAGAGGATTTGCACCTATATTTAGTGCTTTATGTTCCTAAGTTGGATTGTAATTTACTATCTGTTAGTAAATTAACTCGTGATCTCAATTGTGTGACCAAGTTTTTTTCCAATCTTGTGTGAATTTAAGGATCTGGTTTCGGGGAAAACGATTGGCAATACTGAGATGTGCTCTGGGCTTTACCTACTAAAGACCAATCTTCTCTTGGCAGACAAACTCAAAGTGCAAATTGTGTGTCCTTCAAGAGCCAATTAATTTCTTTTCCAAATTCTCATGTCAATAAAAATGATGATATTATGTTATGGTTATTGTACATTGTCCTATTTTTTAACCCTAATCTTTTTTTAATATTTTTGCATACTTAGGAGTTAGAAGGGCAATTTGGTCTTTTTCCATGTTCCTTCTTTTGGCCATACCCCCAATCATGTCTTGGCATTTCAAAACCATGTTTTTTTTTCTTTCATTACCTCTTTGCTTTTCTCTTGGAGAAGAAGGAGACCTTGAATTAAAAATCCTATCCTTGATAGCTTGAACCTCCATCTTTCCTTCCTCCTTCTCTCTTGAAGCTAGCAAGGTAACCACTATATTCTTTCTTATTTCTCCTTGTTTTCTTCATCCTTGCTATAGGAATCTAGTGCTTGTCTTAAATGAGCACGTTTGAGCTTTGATTCTTGCATTATCGTGTTGTTAGAGTGTAGAATGTTATTGGATTATGATTCCCTTGTTTGTTTCCCAAAATTTGTTGGAATCTTGAGTGAATTTTATGCTTGGAATTTTCGGGTTTACTGTAGCACCAGTGAGTTCTCCTCATTTTCTTCGTTTCTTTTCCATAGAGGGAAGATTAAACCTTTAGAACTTCTTTACTACCTTAAAGTGTTAGTTTGAGCAAAACTCTAGAGTGGATTAGGGTTGTTTGGTAGAGAATCTAAGGGTTTCTTTGTGTCGGCTTTTTGTGCTAATATTTGTTGGTGTTTTGTTGTGTTTTGCCAAGGAGGGGAAGCTTTGGCTCAAGGCAAAGAGTTAGCCAAGGATTAGCTTGTGAGGAGGAGAAATCGTCAATTTTGTGAGTGGGATTATTAAGCATGACTCTATTGGAATATTGCCAATATTTACATGTTTATATATTCTATTTTGCTTAAATGAGATTTTGTTGGTTATTATGATTGATTTTGAGATGTTTATTACCCTAAAATGAGTTTATTGCTTGATGCCTTTATTATGCAAGTTTGTGTTCAAATGAAAGATTTTCGAGTTGTCACTTAAGTTGCTTATTGTGTTGATGCACTCACCGCAAGTGTACTGGTGACACGCAAGTAATATAGTGGTACCCCATGAGGGATATGGTTGTCGAACCACAGGGACTATGACTTGAATCACTAATTCTTCTTCCAATGTCTAGTTGAATAAGGAATTGGGTTGGTTGAAAGATGGAATAATAAAACAAAATAAAGAAGGAGTATGTTGAATTATCAGGTAGACTAGGATCGGGATTTCGACAACAAGAGAGTAATGCCCCGGGATGATTCCTATGAGCTATAGTATGCTGACTTGCTTCTAATATTCACCAGGTATATCCTAAGGTTCTTGTGTGTGTTTGAGAGCAATGTTACATCTATGGTTCTCAAATACACTAAGTTTTGCTATGATAATTGTGGCTTTCATGCACATCAAGTTTTGCAATCACACAAGGCAACCACAACTATGGCAATCTGCACACCAGGTTTTACTTATGCAACTGTGCAAATCAAGTACATCAAAATCAAGATATGCAACACAAGATTAAACACAAGAAACCACTAGAACTCTTTAGACATTAAAAGCAAGTAATCAAATCATACAAATCATCATAGTTCAACATCCTAGGGCACCATGGATGGTTAGCCCCTCATGAATGTATACAACTTGGATGAAAAAACTAATGAACTAAGGAAAGAAGACATGACTCCCTCCTTCTCGAGATAATCTTCCTAGTTAGGCTTTCTTGATGCTAACCCCACTTCCCATCTTCCTCCAACTCATCCTTGATCCCCTTAGATGGTGTGGTGAAGCTTGATCTTCATCGTGATCAACGTCCTACCGATGGAGAAGAAAATCCCCGAACAAAGATGAGTTTGAAACCTTAGCGATTCTTAGTAAAAAGGCTGATTTCAGGCTCGACACAATCTAAAATCAGGAGGAGAAGCACGGTCGTGCTCTGGCTGTGCTTGGCCTGAGCAAGACCATGTAATGAGCACCCTAAGAGTGCTTCCCCTATTGGGTAGAAACTGCCTCCAACCAGAGATAATCAAGGGGAAGAAGCACGATCGTGCTTAGCCCGTTCTTGACCTAGGGACACCCCCCTGCTTGGTCTATCACTCAAGACAGAGATAATCAGGGGAACAGAGCATGATCGTGCTCTGCTTGTCTTTGGCTTGAACACTTAGCAAAATCTTCATTCTTTACTTGTTTAGTTCCCAATTTCACTCTAAAATGCTTCGAGGCCCTGAGTTCTGCACCAAGAACAAAGATACCTAGAATAGCAATGAATATAAACAAAAAGTATGCAAAAAGACAAGCAAAATAATGAATTGAAAGTAAATAAACATGATATGAATTGCACTCATCAAATACCCCTACACTTGAATCCTTGCTCATTCTTAAGAAATCTCACAATGCTCAAACAAGAAAAAGATGTGTGCATCACTTTTGATCTTAGCAGATAAAGATTCTTCAACACAAGGAAGTGACAGGGGTTAGCAACAAAACCTGATTGCTCAATAAAAGATGACACTCTTAGCTTGAGGACCAAATGTGTGTGTACAAACCCTAATTTGAGTGCCCCACACTAAAAAGGCGCTAACTAACCTTGAATGACTTCAAAAAGAAAAACACGCAATAGGTAGTAGCTTCATACATCCTAGAGGTAGCCTTTTCTCCTGGTAGGTCATCAAATGTACACTTGTGATGCCCAAAATTCGACTACACAAGAGTGCCTTTCACAAAACTATGGTGATAGCTCTTTTGACCATCTTTTCACTCTAAAGTTTGCAAAAAATAATCAGTAGGGCATTCTAAAGGGAATCCGACTTGCCAATCTTTTTCTTTTTAAACGTAAGAAACAACACTTAAAGCGCTCAACTAGGTCACTTAGGGGATGATTAGCAACTCAAAGCATACAGCTCCACACTTAGGGCAAAATGAAGGGAATTTTAGGTCCTCAGGCTAGGAGTGAGTCTACAATATAGCTTCAAAAGAGTAACTAGCCCATGTGTGACCCCTACGTTTAAGAATTTTAAGGTAAAAGTGATCATCAATAATCACTAGTTAAGCACTCATCCAAAGGAAACAAGCATGCAAACCCCCGCCCTCCCCCACCCACCCACACACACACACACCACAAAGATTAAGAACAAATGATTAAAGAGGAGGTTAATATGACTTTCCTAAACATGAAGAGTGATGTTGCCACTCTCAATGTGTGTGCTATTCAAACAAAACCAGAATTCTTGAACATGGAGAATGATGTTGCCACTCTCAATGTGTTTTCCAAACCCAAGCAACCACACAATCCTTGAGATGAGTAAAGGAACACAACTGAAGCTTAAGTATATATAAGAAAATAAACTAAAGAGCACAAGAAAAATAAATATAAAAGCAGTGAGAAAATAAACAAACCAAATGTTCAGATGAGTACAGGAACACAAGTGTAGCAGGGTCACCCTTTGCTAACTAAACTACAATTACCAATAACAAAAATAAAAATAACAAGAGACAACAAATACAGCTAAAATTTCGGTGATCAAAACTGGGCGTCCTCTAAGGGGCTATCATCACCCGAAGAAGTAGAATCACCCTGGGACTCCCCTAGGTCAGTGGTATTGACCGCAATGTGATGAGTAGGGTACACTGGAGAGGTGGGCGCAGGTGACAGTCACACGCCAAAATGCCCAACTATCCTAGACAGACTCCTCTGAAGCCACCTGAATACCGTAGATGAGCAACTAATCTGGTCAGGATGGTGAGAGGCAGCACGGAGCATTGATGGTGACCTCTGTGAAGAGGTAGAAGTAGGAGATGGAGATGTAGGGGCATTAGTATCGTTAGTGGGTACAACGGGGGCAACAGCGGAGGAAGGATCGGTGGTGCGCCGTATATGATACTCGATCCCACGAGCAGTCTATAAGCATTGCAACATCCATATCGACCTCAGTGTTTCAAGGGATATATAGGCAACCGCACCCATGACTCGCATCCGTTTGGTCCCCTCTAGCATGGCCATGCATCTGGCCAGACGAATAATGTATGGGCCGAAAAAGAGGCCACCCATGCATGGGTCAATCCCTTGATGTGAAATGGAGATTGCGACCTCATACTCCAAGAGCAAATAGAACCCATTAAGCATACTCAATGGGAACTCGAAATCATGGCGGCTAATGACCCCAGTACTATCATCATGACCTGTCAGGGTGTGGCTGAGTATGAAAGAATATACCTAAGTACTGGGCACCGAAGGGTGGTTGCCTTGGTCTGGCGGGGGCTATAAGTTGGCACAGTGCTTAACCACCGCCAAGCATCCTCTAAAGACTCTCCAGCCAGCCGGAAGATCAACAAAGCATCATATATAAGAATTTGAGTGAACTCCGCATCATAGAGTCTATAGAGGATGGAGAAGTCAGTAAGACTCATCCGATGCATCATGTCAAACACCTGGAACTGTATGAAGTCAGCGTGATGGAAGGCAACAATGCCTCAAGATAGCTAAAAAGTGGATAACACCTTGAGCGCCTGTTGCTCATAGGTGTTGTTGGTGATCTAGGAAAGCTGTCTCTAGGCTCCAGCACTTAACAACTGCTGAACCTTCTTCTCTAATCCAATCTCCCTGAGGACGTCCAATCGATCTTCCTTGATTCACCAAAACAGCGATGGGAGAGGCATGTGTAGCTCGCCAAGTGCGCGTGGGTGTGGAAGACAGGTGTGAAGTCTGCACTAGAAGTGGGCTCCTCCACTCTGGGCTTCTTGGATGGCCCAGTAGCTACCCCCTTACGTGGTATGATCAGCAAGGAAAAACATGTATAATCCGTTCAATATTGTAAAAGAATCAAGATGAACATGGTCGTGCTAGGAGCACGCTCATTGTGCTCAGTATAGAAGCATAAGGGTGAACTCTCCTTTTTGAAATCCCATACAGTACAGGAGCACGATCATGCTTCACCCGACTGTCATCCCCGAAGATCCTAAATATTCATGCTCCAAAAGCTCCAATTTTTTTTAGGCAAAATAGTAAAAAATAAGGGTGAAGAAGTGAAATAAGCACTAGATTCAGGGAATGACAAGTATAACATGCAAAACAATGCGAATAAAATAGGTCTGTGGCTTACATATTTCGAGGAAAAAGAATAGGGAAATGGGGAGCAAACTGATCAAAAACTACCAAGAAAGTGGAAATCTCATAAGGATTTAACACAAGAGAGGGGAAGGAGGTGAAAGACAAAAAGTCGGGGTGAAAATGAATAGACCGACAACAGCTAGGTTTTGAAACAAAATGAGGAAGACAAGCAGTCACACCTAAGCATGCGCAGAGCACGCTCGTGCTTCGGTGCCAGAGATAGGGAAATGAATACCAGGTGGAGCACGATTGTGCTCTTGGCATGTCCCTCCCCCTGATTATCTCGGGAAAATTTCGCAAGATTCCTGCGGGTAAAGCACTAGCATGTAAGGCTCACGGAAACCATGCTTATTGGATTGACACGATCATGCTCAACTAGTGTTCACCTTGGAATTTATCAAAAACTAAGAACAAAGAAAATCAGAGGCTCAAGCAGGGGTGTGCTTAGCCCATGCTTAGCCTAAAAAATTCCATGGCAAAAATCTTTCCACCTCTGTAGCCAGCAATAGAAACACTAGAGACAATAAAAAAGAATTTCAAACACGCTGAATAAATCAAAAACACAGTGAGAGACCACAAATGAAATGAACCACAGTGAACAACGAAGGCAAAGGAAAAGAAAATGACAAAAACAAAATAAAACAACTAAAAGGAAAACACAACAACTTAGGTTGCCTAACAAGAAGCTATTGTTTAACGTCACTTGCTTGATATACTTGTACGTCACACAAGGTGGTTTATGGAATCGAGAACTCTCATAGCCACATGAAATGCAATTACACGAATATGGAAATAAAGAATTAATCAAATTAATCTCACCAAAATCCCATGAATTGGAATGGTTGGGAATGGGCAGTGAGATGGGTGGCTTTTTTCTCTTGGTGGTCATCTTTTTCCACCGTTTCTGTGCCTTGGAGGTTTTTCTCTTTGATGATTCAGGTGATGAAAGGACCTCGACAATTACCAAGTCTAGACCATGCAACTCCTCTATCAACTCCTCCGATACTTCATTTTCAAAAGGGCCATCGTCCAACAATTAGGAGAATTCATCCTTCATGAAAGTATCCTACACAAATTTAGACACAAACTCGTCAACAACATCTACACAATAGCAAGTGTCATCAAAGTCCATTGTATGTCTCATAGAATCTCGGAGCTTGAAAATGATTTCTTCTTCACTCACTCGAAGTGCCATTTGGCCATTCTTAACATCAATTAGAGCTGTTGAAGTTGCTAAGAATGGTCTTCTCATAATCAAAGGCACCTTCACCTTGTCATCAAGATTAAGAATGATGAAATCCACGAGAAAGATAAACTTGTCCACCTTCATGAGAACATCTTCAATTATACCTCTTCATTGCCTGATGGATCTGTCTGCTAGCTGCAGCGTCATAACGGTGGATATCGGTTCCCTAAGCCCAAGCTTTTGAAAGATTTTGTACGGCATGAGGTTAATGCTTGCTCCGAGATTGGTAAGATCTTTCTCATCTACCAACCCACAATTGTACAAGGAATGATGAATCCCCCAGGGTTTTTTCTTTCTTGGTGAGTTTATTGGTGATCAACACTGAACACTCTTTAGTAAGTGTTACAGACGACACTTCCTCTAGTTTCCTCTTGTTTGTGGGTGATTCCATCAAAATCTTGGCATATCTTGGCATTCGTAAGAGAGCTTCAACAAATGGGACATTTATATGCAAGGTCTTGAACACATCAAGGAACTTGTTATAATGCTCCTCTTGTTTATCTTTCTTCAATTTCATAGGGTAAGGAAGTTTGGATTGGTATTCTAGTAGTTAGGTTTTTTCCTTACTCTATTCCGTTGCTTTCTCCCTCAAGTCATCTTGTACCTTTATATAAAAGTTGAAAGTAGGTTCAAAAATTTCAAATTTTGGCCCCCTCTCAGTAGGGCTTGAATGTTGTATTCCACTCCTCAATGTGACACCCTTCAGGGATATTTTTGGGTTAACTTCGGTGTTGCTATGGATTGACCATGGAAGTCTTTCTTTTTTATCTCGGACATTTGAGCTATGTGATGCTATAAATTCCTTACAGTTACACTGGTGTTCCTCATCATTTCCTCATGACCTAAGAGGTGAGTTTCATTGTCCTTAATATTCTGGGTCAAAAAAACTGTAAGTTCATTGGAGGATCCCAAGGAAGAAGAGGATAGTTGTTGTGCACTCAATGGAGAAGGCCTAGGCTATTGTTGTTATGCCACTTGCTTTGTCCTGGTTGACCCTAAGAAAAGTTCGAGTGATTCTGCCAACCCGTATTGTATGTGTTACCATATGGGTTGTTATGATATCGACGATTTTGCCCAACAAAGTCTACTTGTTCAAATTGCCTTGTACCAAAATCAGAAGAAGAAGAATGGGGGATTGACTGCATGTGGTCCAAACTCTTTGTGATTGTTTAAACCTAGGCGGCCAAGGTGGTGATGCCATCCACTTGGTAGATTATGGCTGCCTTTATCGACTTGTTCCCCTCGGAACTCCATTGATGCCCATTGTTTGCCATTTCCTCGATCAAACTGTATGCCGCACTTGGTTACTTATTGCATAGAGAGCCCCAGAGGCTGCGTTGAGCATTTTCTTGGTGGCGTTGTTCTGGCCATTATAAAAGATTTGGATCTGCATCTATTCCACTATTCCATGTTGTGAGAATTTTCTCAACATTCCTTTGTTCCTCTCCCAAGTGTCATACAGGGATTTAGACTCCAACTATAGAAAAGAGGAGATATCACTCCTCAACTTGGTGATCTTGCCTGGAGGAAAGTATCTTGTGAGAAAAGTTTATGTCACCTGCTTCCATGTTGTGAGAGACACTTGTGGCAAGGAACTTAGCCACTGTTTAGTCATTCCTCACAATGAAAATGGGAAGAGTCTGAGGTAAACAGCACCCTCGGGCATGTTGTTGCCTTAAAGGTATCACAGATTTCGAAGAAACTCCTCAGATGCTCATACGGGTCTTCATCCTAAAACCCATCAAATTGGCACATCTCCTATATCATCTGAATGAAATCGGGCTTCAATTTGAAATTGTTCTCTGCAATAGGAGGGAAAACAATGCACCTATTCCTTCCAAGTTTGGTAGGGTAAAGTTGGAGATACTTTGTTGTTGTTGGTCTCAAGCCATTTCTTCCTCCTGACCAACTTCCACACTAATTTCCACTGATCCTATCTCACTCAAATTAATCTTTCTAACTCTTCTTGTTTCTACGTACGCTAAGATAGACCAATGTAGGCTCAAAAGAACAAAAAGAGTGAAAATGAAAATAAAGCTGAGAAGAATGATTAAAATAAGATGAGAAACAAATATTTATAAATATGAACAATATCCAAAAACTAGATCACCAAAATCCAAATTTTCCTAAAAGTTGCCAGCCCCTGGCAACTGCGCCAAAAACTTGATGCACTCTCTGCAAGTAATACAGTGGTACCTGATGAGTCCATTTCATGTCACATTTTTTACCCTCAATTCATTATTTTACTCATCCTTTAGCATAATTTTGTGTATATTCAGTGCTATTCTAGGTATAGTTCTTCCTTGGGCTAGATTTAGGGATTCAAAGCAATTTGGAGCGAAATCAGGATTAAACGAGAGAAGAACAAAGATATTTGCGAAGTGCTCAAGCTGAACACGGGTACAGCATAATCATGCTCTATGCCACTGATTAACTCAGCCTGAAGGATTACCCAGTGATAATTCAAGCAAAGGGTTGTCTCAGGCCAAGCACGGTCTCAGCACGACCGTGCTCTTCCCCCTGATTATTCTTGTTTGAAAATAGTTTTTGTCAAACAGAGGAATCACAATCAAGATGCTCCAAGCAAGATTGTGTACTGGCGAAGCATGGGTTAAGTATGATCGTGCTCCTCCCCTTGATTCTCCTAAGCAAGCACTTAACCGATTCACTCAGAATTCTCAATGAGATAGCATGGTTGAAGCACAACCGTGCTTAGACTGTGTCAAGCCAGAATTCAGCCTTATAACTCCAGTTTCTAGGGTTTCGCTCTTATCCTTGTTCAGGGAATTTTCCTCTCCACCGGGAGGACATTGATGAGGGCAAAGATCAAGGTTCTTTTGGTTTCTTGTGTTTAATCTTGTGCTTACATAACTTAATGTGTTTGATGGTCATAGTTGCTTGGGTAAAACTTGGTGTGCCGATTGCTATAGAGGTAGTTACCTTGTGTGATTGCAAAACTCATTGTATTGGAAACCACAGTCATCCTAGCAATACTTGGTGTATTTGAGAACCATGGATGTAACATTGCTTCTGAGCACACACAAGAACCATCGAATATACCTGGTAGGCATTAGATGTCAGTCATCATGCTATAGGTCATAGTTATCATCCCGGAGCAACGCTGTCTTGCTGTTCAAACTTTCGATCATAATCTACCTGCTATCTCCACATGTTCTTTCTTACTTATTTTACTTTCCATTTTTAAATCAAACCCTATTCTTGCTTGACTAGGGATTAGAAAAACAATTAGTACTTTAAGTCCAGTTTTTGAGGTTTGACAACCTTACTCCTAGCGGAGTACCACTGTATTACTTGTGTGCGACCAATACACTTGCGAAGAGTGCATCAAGTTTTTGGTGTCGTTGCCGTAGACTAGCAACTTTTAGAAAAATTTTGACTCTAGTGATCTAGTTTGTTAATATTGTTCATATTTGTGAATATCTATTTTCTCTTTCTCTTTTTGTTATCATTCCTTTTAGTCTTTTTTTTGTTTTCATTCTTTTAATTCTGTTGAGCTTACACTGTTCTATCTCCTATGCATATGTACATTTGTATGACCTGTGGAAGCACTTCTTCCTCATTGGCAAACCCTGATCCTGAAGCTGAGAGAAATTTCCAAAGAAGAATCAGACAGATCAATTTAAGTGAGACAAGGTTAGTAGAAATCAGTGTAGAAGTGGGTAAAGAAAAGGAAATGGCCGTAAATCAACAACAAATCATTTCTAATTTTGCTCAGCCAAATTTGGAAGGTGTAGGGTCAAGCATCATTTGACCTCCTATTATAGTGAACAATTTCGAATTGAAGCCTAATTTTATCCAAATGATGCTACAAATGTGCCAGTTTGTATGATTTCTAGATGAAGACTTGTATGAGCATCTAAGGAGTTTTGTTGAAATCTATGACACTTTTAAGGCGAGCAATGTGTTTGAGGGTGTTGTTCGCCTGCGTTTCTTTCCATTCTCATTGTGAGGAGGGGCAAACAGTGGCTAAGTTTCTTGAAGCAAGGGTCTCTTACAACATGGAAGTAGGTTTTAGAAACTTTTCTTACGAGATACTTTCCTCTAGCGAAGATCACTAAGTTGACGAGTGATATCTCCTCTTTTTTGCAATTGGAATCAAAATCCTTGTATGACACTTGGGAGAGATACAAGGAGATGTTGAGAAAATGCCCGCAGCATGGAATAGTAGAGTTGATGCAAATTCAGATCTTTTACAACGGGTTGAAGAACACCACCAAGAATATACTTGATACTACATCATGAGGCTCTCTATGTAAGAAGCAACCAAGTGAGGCATACAACTTGATTGAAGAAATGGCGAACAATGGTTACCAGTGGAGTTCTGAGAGGAACAAACCAGCTAAAGCAGACGTTATTTGTCAAGTAGATTCCATTACCACTCTTGCCGCACAGGTTGAAGCGATTACAAAAAGGTTGGACATCATGCAGTCCATCTCGGATATCTCAAGACCTACTTGTGATAGTTGGGGAGCTCTGTATGAGTCAAGGTATCCTTCTTCTTCTAATATGGGTACAGGACAGATTGAGCAGGTAGATTTTGTTGTGTAGAATTGTCGCTACTAGAACAACCCATACAACAACACATACAATGCCGGGTGGAGGAATCACCCAAATTTCTCATGTAGTCATTCAAGATAAAGGTAGTAGCAACAATAGCGACACTATGAACCTCTCTATCAGTGTGTACAACAAACGTCCAATGAACTCACTGGTTTGTTGGCCCGATTCATCAAGAGTACTAAAACTTGTCTCTTCGGTCATGAGGACATGATAAGAAATATTAATGTGACTGTGATGAATTTAGAGCATCATATGTCCTAGACGTCCAAATTAATTACGGAAAGGCTCCAAGGGTCCCTCCCTAGCAACACAAAGATAAACCCAAAGGAATCCTTGAAGGGTGTCACTTTGAGGAGTGGAATGCGACTTCCAAACTCTGTTGAGAGGAAGACCAAAATGGACAAGGTTGAACCCGCTATTGGCAGTGATCTTGAGACTTTAATGAACAAAGTAAGTAAAAAAGTGCATTGTTAGCATACCAACCTAAACTTCCTTACCTAGTGAAAGTGAAGAAGGATCAACAAGAGGAGCAGTATAAGAGATTCTTTGATGTTTTCAAGACTTTGCATATTAATGTCCCATTTATTGATACTCTTGCTCAGATGCTGAGGTATGCTAAATTCTTTAAAGAAATACTAAAGAACAAGAGAAAACTGGAAAAAGTGTCCTCTGTAACACTTAGTGAGGAATGTTTGGCGTTGATCACCAACAAACTCCCCAAGAAAGAGAAAGATCACTAGGGTTTCATTGTTCCTTACACTATTGGTAGTTTAGTAGATAAGAAAGCCTTAGTTGATATGGGGGCAAGCATCAACCTCATGCCCTACAAAATTTTCCAAAGGCTTGGGCTTGGAGAACCGAAACCTACGACTATGACTTTGCAGTTAGCGAAAAGGTCCATTAGCCAACCACAAGGCATAATTGAAGATGTTTTTTTTAAGGTGGACAAGTTCATTTTTCTACTGGATTTCATTATTCTTGATGTTGATGACAAGTTGGACGTACCATTGATTCTAGGAAGGCCATTACTAGCAACTTCAAAGGCTCTTATTGATGTCAAGGATGGCCAAATTACACTTCGAGTGGGCGAAGAAGAGATTATTTTCAAGCTCCGGGATTCCATGAGGCATACTATGGATTTCGATGACACATGCTATTGTGTGGTCATTATTGATGAATTTGTTTCTGAATTTGTATAAGATATATTCATGAAAGATCAGCTTGCTGAATTATTGGAAGACAATCCCTTGGAAGATGGAGCGCTAGAGGAGGTGATGGAAGAATTATACAGTTTACACTTGGTGGTTGTTGAGGTCTTCGTACCACTGGATCCACGATAGCAAAAAACCTTTCATTTAACAAAGTGGTGCAAAAAGGTGATCACCAAGAAGAAGAAGCCACCCATCTCTCCACATGATCCCAATGTTCCTGATCGTTCAAACCTTTGGGGTTTCAGTGCGATCAATTTAATTGATTTATTGTTACCATATGCTTGCAGTTGTATTCCAGGTGGCTATGAGAGGTCTTGATCCCATGAACCTAATTGATGAAAAACAGGTACATCATGCTAGTAACATTAAACAAGTGCTTCTTGGGAGGCAACTTAAGTTGTTTTGTTATCTTTGTGATCATGTTTAGTTTTATTATCATTGTTGTTTTATTTTTGTGTGTTTCTATGGTTTCTGTGTTCTTGTGATTTTAATCTCGTGGTGCATTATTGATTTTTGTTCGGTGTGTCTACAATACTTTTTCTTAACCCTAGCATTTTTGTTGTGTGTCACAGAGGAGGATAGGTTTTACCTTGAAATTTCTAGGCCGATCATGGGCAGAGCATGCCCTGATCGCTCCCCTGATTTTCCTAATTTTAAATTTTTGAAGCATTCCAGGGTGAGCATAGGCTAAGCATGACCGTGCCAAACTAATAAGCACGGTTCCTAAGCAGTTTACCCGATCGTGTCCTTCCCCTAGAGATATTAGAAATCTTTCATGAGAAAATATCGGTGAGGAGCATGCTCAAAGCATGACTGTGCTTCACCCGATAATACTTACCCTAATCCTTGCACTCACACATGAGCGTGCTTTGCCCGTACTCGAACGCGAACGGTCACACCCCTTTGTCTTTTGAAACCCTTCACTGCCGACCCTTCCCATCCATATCGCCTCCTAGCCTTCTTCTTCCTCCCCCTTTGTCTTTTCAAACCCTTCATCACCGACCCTTCCCATCCAAATCACCTCCTAGCCTTCTTCTTCCTCTTTTCGTACTCTGGTCCCTCATGAGGTTTCGAGTTTTGCTGGTTTTGGTTGTGGTCATTCCTTCTTTTTCCTCATCCTTTCCCTTAACCCTGGTAAGCCACCATTCTTTCTTTTCCAGTTTGTTAGGTTGAAATGCTTATCTTGTCATGCTCTTGATTGTATTGTGGATCTTGTGTTGGTTTCATTATTTCATGCTCAAATTTGCTTTTTTATTTCAAAGATTTCTTTGTTCTTGAGTTTGAACGGCGTTGTATCTTTGGGGGCAATGGTCGTTCCAAGCAAGTTACTCTCCTTGGGAACATGATCGTGCACCTGTCAACAGCATGATTATCTCGACCATGCGTGCCCCTATTTCAATGCTGAGCACAGTCCGAGTGCCCTTAGCATGACTTTGATCTCCCTAATTGCTTGAACTTATTTGATTTACCTTGTTTTACAGATTATGCCGAGGAAGCACACTGCCATTAGGCCTTCTAAGAGACACCAGGTTGGGGAACCTGCTTCGGATGTAGACTCATTGCCTGAGTTCCTCATAAGTGCTTGAGCAGGCATATTTCTCTATACGTTTTACATGCATTGAGCATCATTTTTATCATATTTTATGTCTCATAAGGTGTATTTGTTATTCCTCTATGCAAATAGGTTGTGAATTCCTTGAAGAAAGAAAAGGAAACAAAGATATGTTATGAAAGAATATTTTGGGAGTTTTTGTGCAACATAAGGATCAAGACACAAGAGGAGCTCATGTACATGGAGATGCCTGCCAACTTCCAAGAGAATTCAAGCCAATTTGTGAGTTGGAAGTGCACAAAGGTATTCACACCCCCATGTCCCTACTTGTGTGAAGAATGCAAGAGCTTCCAAATGATGATTCAATGATGAAAAGTCTTATAAGTTACCCAGTGGATGTGTGCCAGACCATGTGGCCTCAAGAGATGCGTGAGTCATGTTTAGGAAGAGTATTATAGCAAATTGCAGCATTTTTTGCTGTAGTACTGTAGCAAAACACTGTTTGTGGGAATTTCTGCAGCTCACGCAATCACGTCGGAGCCTCACACGCTCGTGTAGAGGCACATGACAACCTAATTTTTTATTATAAATAGTCGTCTTGCCTTGTTTTTTTTGATATCTTTTGTGCAACTCTTGAGGATTGAGACAGCTAGGGTTTGGAAAGGAGGTCTTTGCGGCTTAAAAGGTGCTTCTTTACCAACTTTAATTGATTTATTCTCTGTCATAGCACATGGAAGCCACCGGCGACCCTAGCTTCGGAGTTGATTCCATCAAGAAGTCGAAGCTCTCCATCAAGGCCATCAGTTCATATATATATGGGTTTATTTCTATGGCTTTTATATACTTTCATTCAATGATGGTTTATTTTGTATATTGCTCCATGAAGAGCTAAACCTCTAGAGGGTATTTGTCCTTTTGAATCCTTGGATTCTAATCTTTTGTGGATTTGCTTTGTGTCTCTATTTAATCCGAGTTTGGTTGAGTTTAATTCTTGTTTACCAAATGGTTGCTTGCCTTATTGATCTTATGGTTGTTTGCTTTGCATGATTTATTGCCTTGGTGAGAGAGAGAACTTCATTAGGGTTAGAACCCCAAGATTGAAGAGGGTTGAGATGGTGAGTCATGAGATAGTAGAGCCTCACCTTTCCCCTCGGATTAGTTTATTCTATCTCCATATTCCCTAAGCTTTATATAACCATATTTGGTGTGAGGCGTGAGATTGAGAGATTTCTCCACCGGGACCTTGTAGGGGGTTAGGGACCTTTTGCCTAAAAGTAGGTTTAGGTATATTCTTAAGAATTGGATACACCTTTTAAAATCCCTTGAGTGCTTTGTAGTCATATGTGGTGTGAGGTATTGAGATTGAGCGATTTATCCATCAGGACCTCATAGGGGTCCAATATCGGTGAACTGGAGGCAGGATCTGATTATCTTTGGATTGCCATGACTTAACCTACTCATTCTAGAAACACTTTGCACACCTAGTACCTAATACCTGAATCCCAGGTGGAGCATTACCTGAATACTCCAATTTTACTAAATGAGATCTCTCTCTATTTTACCATTGCATATTTGTCTTCAGTATTCATTTGTTTGCACATTAGATCATCACATCATCCTATTTATTATTAGGCTAGATAGCAGAGAAGCAGTTAGTACTACTAACCCTATACCTTGTAGATTCGACTGCCCAACTCACTACCGATTTGCTCTCTTTCCCTGATGACTTTTTGGTGAGTCTCAAGAGATTAATTGGGATATCCTCCATGAAGTCGGATTAGAGGAGGAGGTTAATCAATTACTCAGTGCCGATGCACGGAAACAATTGTTCCCGATCACTGATACTACTTATGAGTGGCTAGTACTTGAGGTATTAGCCACATTCGAGCTTTCGCGAGGGACTAATGCATTTCATCGCCCTAACTTTGATCAGTTCAAGCATTTTGTGCGGTGAACATGATGAGCCTCATCGATTTCTCCATCCGGTTGGGGATTTATGATGCGGAGTTCACTCGAATTCCTGCATATGATAGCCTATTGATCTCCTGACCGGGTGGGGAGTCCCAGGAAGATGCTTGGTGGCATTTGAGCACCACTCTTACCTATGATCCTTACAAGAACAAGGCCACCACTCTTTATTCTCTGGCCCTCAAGTATATCTATTTCATACTCAGTCACACGTTGACATGATATGGTGATAATACAGGGGTTACTAGTCGTCGAGATGTTGATTTCCTTTTGAGTATGATCGACGAGCTCCATTTGCACTTGGGGCATGAGGTAGCAGTGTCTATTTCTCACCAGGGAATTGACCCTCGCTTCGAAGCCCTCCTTGTCGGCCCCTATATCACTCGTTTGATTAGACGTATAGGCATCCTGGAGGGGACCGACAGGATACGAGTAGTTGATGGTGTGGCCCCTATGATCCTTAAGACGGTGAGGTCAATAGGGATGCTTCAGCGTGTCCTCACTACTAGGGGGGCTGAGTACTGAATATGGCTAACCACCGATTCTTCATCCACTGCTACTCCTAATCTATCTAGTGCAGGGGATGTGCCACTACATCTCCACTGCCTACCACTACCTCATGACAACGGTCACCATCACATCTATGCACTCATCCTCACCATTCACAATAGGTTACTTGCTTATCCGCAACATTTCGGTGTGTCTAGAGGAGTGTGGCATGCATTCCTGAGTGTTTGGGTGTGCGGTTGTCACCTGAGCCTGTTTCTCCCATGTGCCTCACTCGACACATCGTGGTCGACACTTCTGGCTTGGGTGAATTTCAGGATGTGTCCGCCTCCTCTGCTGGCGATTCCTAGGCTGAGAGTGCTGCATTCTAATAGAACAACAACCTTATATTGTTATTTCATTATCTTCTTGTTATCTTTTATTTAGTGAACTTTGTAGTTTAGTTAGCAAGGGGAGTCCCCTGCTATACTGACATTTTGGTTTGTTTATTTTTAGTTGTTCTATTTCATTTTATCTTTTGTTATTTTTGTGAGCTTTACTTGTGTGTTTTCATTCATCTCAAGAATTGTGTGGGTGCTTGGAGTCGGCAACACGTTGAGAGCGCCAACATTACTCTCCTTGTTTGAGAAATTGTGGTTTTGATGAATAGCACACATGTTGAGGGAGGCACCATCACTCTACATGTTCACCAAAGTTGCATCAACCTTCTCTTTCAATTTGTTCTCTATTTTTTTAATGCATGTCATACATATTTACATTGAGGATAATGTAACATTCAAGTGTGGGGGAGGATTGCATGCTTGTCTTTGGTGGATGAGTGCTTTACTAATGATGATCTATGATTCTTCTATTGGAAATTCTTAAATTTAGGTGGACACAAGTGTCTTAGTAACTGTTGGAGCCTAATTGTAGACTTAATTTTACTTTAAAGACATAAAATTTCATCAGTTTTCCATAATTGTGGAGCCACATGTTTAGGATGTCCACACTTTGCTAAGGACTAGGTTTTGTCTTGAAAAAAAAAACCTGGGAAGTCATATTTCTTAATAGGAATGCCCTACAAGACTAGATTTGCACTTTTGTTTGTGTAAAAAGATGGTAGAAAGAGCTATAACCCTAGTAGAGTGAAAGCGGCTTTTGAGTAGTTGAATTTTGGGCATTAGAAGTGTACATTTGATGACCTACCAGGAGAAAAGGCTATCTCTAGGGTGTATGAAGCTACTGCCCACTATTTTTAGTTAAACTAAGGTCATGTTGTGTTAGGTTGACTCCTCGGGACAATGGGCACTCAATTTAGGGTTGTCCACACACACAAGGTTTTTGATGTAAAAGTGTAGTCATAACTAATTCCTGTTATACCCTCTATGCTTAAGAATTTGAAATTTCCTAGAAATAAGAAGTTATACACTCATCTTTTCTTTTATTTAGCGATTTGAGATTCCTTAAGGACGAACAACGATTCAAGTGTGGTGGTATTTGATGAATGCATTTCATGACACATTTATTTACCTTTAATTCATTATTTTACTCATCCTTTAGTATAATTTTGTCTATATTCGGTGCTCTTTTGGCAATAGTTGTTACTTGTGTAGGATTTAGGGATTCGAAGTAATTTGGAGTGAAATCGGGATGAAATAAGAGAAGGATAAAGATATTTGCTAAGTGCTCAAGCTGAACATGAGCAGAGCATGATCATGCTCTGTCCCACTAATTAACTCAGCCTGAAGGATTGCCAAGTGATAAGTCAAGCAGAGGATGCTCGCAGGCCAAGCATGGTCTCAGCACGACCGTGCACTTCCCCCTAATTATTCTAGCTTGAAGATAGTTTCTGTCAAACAGGGGAGGCATGATCAGGATGCTCCTAGCACAGTCGTGTGCTGGCAAAGCACGGGCGAAGCATGACCATGCTCCTCTCCCTATTTCTCCCAGGTGAACACTTAGTGGATTCAATCAGAAATCTCAATGAGATAGCATAGTCAAAGCAAGACTGTACTTAGACGATGTCGAGCCCGAATTCAGCCTTATAACTCCAATTTCTAGGGATTCATTCTTATCTTTGTTCAGGGATTTTTCTTCTCCACCCAGAGGACTTTGATAAGGGCGAAGATCAAGCTTCACCAAGCCATCTAAGGAGATTAAGGATGAGTCGGAGGCATAAGAGAAGTGGGGCTAGCATCGGAGCTCAACTAGGAAGAGTTTCTTGAGAAGAAGAGAGTCATGTCTTCCTTCTTTAGATCTTTAATTGCTTCTTCCATGTTGTATCCATCCATGAGGGGCTAACTGTCCATGGTGCCCTGAGATGTTCAACTATAATGCTTTGTATGCTTTAAATACTCTCATCTAATATTTTACAGAGTTCCTTTTGTTTCTTGTGTTTAATCTTGTGTTAGCATAACTTGATGTGTTTAATTTGCACAGTTCTTGTGTAAAACTCATTCTGTGGATTGCCATAGAGGTAGTTTCCTTGTGTGACTGTAAAACAAGTTGTGATTGAAACCACAATTATCCTAGCAAAACATGGTGCATTTGAGAACCATGGATGTAAAATTGCTTTTAAACACACACAAGAACCATAAAATGTACCTGGTAGGCATTAGAAGTCAGTTGGCATGCTATAGCTTATAGGAATTGTCCCAGGGCCTTGCTCTCTTACTATTGAAACTCTCGATCCTAATCTACCGGTTATCTCCACCTATTCTTTCTTACTTATTTTACTTTCCATTTTTAAATCAAACCTAGTTCTTTCTTGACTAGAGATTTGAAGAATAATTAGTACTTAAAGTATGCTTGTGGAGAGTGAATCATTACCCCTAGTAGGGTACCACTAGCAGGGTACCACTGTATTATTTGTGTGTGACCCGTACACTTGCGAAGAGTGCATCAGTACCCCGTGAGGGGTAGGACTGTCGAACCACAGGGATTTGACTTAAAGTACTAATTATTCTTCCAATATCTAGTTGAACAAGAAATTAGGTTGGTTGAAAGGTGGAATAATAGATAAAATAAATAAGAAGTAGGTGGAATTATCAAGTAGACTAAGATTGAGATTTTGAAAATAAGAGAGCAATGAACCAGGATGACTCCTATAAGCTATAGTATGCTGACTTGCTTCTAATATCTACTAGATTTTTTCTAAGGATCATGTGTGTGCTCAAGAGCAATGTTACATCTATGGTTCTCAAATACACTGAGTTTTTCTAAGATAACTGTTATGCACATCAAGTTTTGCAATCACACAAGACAACTACAACTATAGAAATCTACACAACAAGTTTTACCTATACAACCGTGCAAATCAAAAACATCAAGTATACAACACAAAATTAAACACAAGAAATCACTAGAACTCTGTAGAAATTAAAAGGTAGTGATCAAAGCATACAAAATATCATAGTTCAACATTCTGGGGCACCGTGGACGAGTAGCCCCTCATGAATGTATACAACTTGGAAGAAAAGGCTAAGGAACTAAGGAAAGAAGATATGACCCTCTCATTCTTAAGATAATCTTTCTAGTTGAGCTTTCTTGATGCTAACCCCACTTCCCTTCTCCCTCCAACTCATCCTTGAGCCCCTTAGATGGTGTGGTGTAGCTTGATCTTTGACCTCATCAGCATCCTCCTGGTGGAGTAGAAAATCCCCTAACAAAGATGAGTTTGAAACCTTAGAGATATGAAGAAAAAAGGCTGATTTGGGCTCAACAAGGTCTAAGCACGGTCGTGCTTGTAGCATGTTTCTCAGCCGGATTTCTGAGTGAAATGACTAGGTGGTTGTCTGGGAAAATCAGGAGGAGAAGCACGGTCGTGCTCTGGCCATGCTTGGTATGAGCAGGACCATGTAAGGAACACCCTGAGCGTGCTTCCACTGTTGGGTTGAAACTGCCTCCAACCAGAGATAATTAGGGGTAGAAGCACGATTATGCTCAGTCCGTGCCTGGTCTGAGGACATTCCCCTACTTGGTTCATCACTTAAGACAGAGATAATCAAAGGGATAGAGCACGATCATGCTTTGCTCGTGTTTGGCTTGAACACTTAGCAAAATCTTTATTCTTTACTTGTTTAGTTCCTGATTTTACTCCAAAATGCTTCGAGCCCCTGAGTTTTGCACTAAGAACAAATATACCTAGAACAACACCGAATATAAACAAAAGTATGCTAAGACACAAGCACAATAATGAATTGAGAGTAAATAAACATGATATAAATTGCACTCATCATGTGCAGTTATTCATGTTAAACTCTTTTGAGTTGTATGTGCATCATTCCCTTGTAGAATGGATGGTGATTCTTGATTTATTTGAGTATATGTTGGTTATTGTTGGCTATTATACTCCGTGTGCAGTTGTGCTTATTGTTAAGTTTGTATGATGATACCCTATTGCAGTACGCAGTCTGCACAGCTGGCCTTTTAAGGTGGCGCGGTAGGCTGGCTGATTACTATTAGGGCTAGTTCAGGTGGGAGTGTAGAATCCTGACTAGATATTAATCGGTTATCCATTGTCACCATGCATTGAACCGATGGATCAACGTCAAGGGCATGAGTACCTTGATGGCTCTAGATCCAGCCGTGGCCAAGGCGAAGATTTCATGAGGTTTCTAGACCATTTCATCCTGGGTGTTTTATGGGTTGAGTATGCTTTTGAGTTATTGTTTTCTTGCTTTGGAGTTTGAGATTTATAGTATTGTGTTTCTTTTTAGAGTCATCTCGAATTGGTGGTGAGCAAGTGAAGCCTAGCTGTCACTCTTAGGAGGGCGATCTCCCATAAATTTGATTTGGCACTAGCATTATGATTACTTATTGTGAAACTCATGCTATTTACTTTGTTATACTTATAATGGGAACTATTTTGATTTACGTGTTTTATGGTGGAAGATTTGCTTCACGTTTAGCTTGTTTTCATAATGTGGAACCCTATTTTCAGTATTTTACGGTTTTGAAGTTGTAAAACTCTGGTTGAGGTAAAATACCTTTTACTCTATTTTTATATTGTATTAAAGTTTGGGATTATATGTATTTGTGATCTAAGCTATATTATCTTATTAGTAAAGTGTCATTTTGAGAGATTTATGTTATTATTTTGGTATATTTCTATTAGAGTTGTGCTAACCTCCCCTCAATGAGTAACTATAGTTGCTCACCCTTCTTTCCTCTCCCCTCAATGAGTAACTTGTATTCAATGAGTAACTGTATGGCAGCGTGCTGAGTATTTGATACCATTCTATCTTGTATTTTTTTGTTTCAGTTCGTGTATGTTATTTTGCCATGAACATGTTATTTGACTTATGGATCCACTAGTGTGTCAAAAACCTTGTTGCATGGTTTTGGATCTAAACAACTCTTAAACTAGTGTATCAGCTTTGTTGCTATTAGTAGTGTTGCTTCCTTGTGCATTTGTCAAACCTCTCTATTTCTGTTTGTTGTGGTTAGTGTGGTTGTTGGTACTTCCATTGTATATCATTGTTTCCCTATATCTTATATCTATGTTAAATATTGTTGTTTCCAAATTATTGTTTAGCCTTGCGGCATCTCAAGGATTGAGTGGGAGGGTGTCCCTTCATGAGATCATCGCGGAGGTTGTCACATCCCATGAGACCCTTGGTCGGGGTGTGATAATGGCATTACCGCCTTGGCCATCCAAATTTTAGGTACCTTGAAAAACTATTTCCTTCCATGTTCGTCAATACAAATTCAGAGTTTTTCAATTGTGAAATTTGTTACTTAGCCAAACATAGTCGTATAAAGTATCCTAGTCTATCATATAAATGGCCTCAACCTTTTGCCATGGTTCATGGTGATGTTTGGGGTCCCTCAAGAATAAAAAATATTACAAGAGCTCAGTGGTTTGTATCCTTCGTAAATGATCATACTAGAATGACTTGGATTTTCCTAAAGAAAGAAAAGGCAGAAGTTAGTCAAATATTCGAAAACTTTAACACCATGATTCAAACTCAATTCAATACCAAAATTCAAATCTTGAAAATTGATAATGCCAAAGAATACTTCAGCTTAATTCTAAATTCGTATCTCCAAAATCAGGGGATAATCCACCAAAGCTATTGTGTTGATACCCCACAACAAAATGGAGCGGCTGAGAGGAAAAATAGACACTTATTGGAGATATCACAGTCCCTTATGTTCTCTACACATGTACCTAAATAATTTTAGGGAGAAGCAATCCTCATTGCTACCTACCTCATTAACTGAATACCCTCACGAGTACTTAACTTCCAAACTCCATGCAATGTTTTCCTTCAAACTTTCCAACCACCAAACTCATTTCCTTTCTTAGATCCTAAAGTCTTCAGATGTACAGCCTTTGTCCATATCCATCCACAAAATTAAAGCAAGTTTGATCCTAGATCCATCAAATGTGTTTTAATAGGGTACTCCTCACATCAAAAGGGATATAAATGCTATTCTCCTATTTCTAAGAAGTTTTCTCATTCAATGGATGTAACTTTCTTTGAACATCAGCCCTATTATCCCAAACTTTCAATTCAGGGGGAGAATGTAAATGAATATGAGTTTTGGGATGACTATGACAATCATGGTAATCACAACACACAGGGAGAAAGTTTAATTCCTATACCATCACCAGATATTTCACCACCAAAGATTTATCTTCCTAGCCAACCTCTACAAAGTCCACAAGTTGCATACAAAGAGCTTTGTGTCTATACTAGGGGAACAAGGTCCGAGAGACAGATGGAGTACAAAGAACCTCTCACTCTAGACCAAGAATCAAAACCAACACCTAATTCTACTGAAATTCTTCTAGGTATGGATAACTATAGTCCTGAAGAAAATTTCAACAAAAATAATGATTTAGACTTACCAATTGCCTTCAGAAAGAGTACCAGGTCATGCACTATCCATCCTATTTGCAACTTTATATCGTACGACAAGTTATCTCCATCATTCCAAGCATTTGTCTCTTTACTCGACAACATACAGATCCCTCACTCTATCGAGGAGGCTCTTAATGATTCCGCCTTGAAAAATGGCATTAATGAAGAAGTTAGCACATTGGAAAAGAATGGTACATGGGTGTTCTCAGATTTTCCTAATGGAAAAAAACCAATTGGGTATAAATGGATCTTTACAGTTAAACACTATGCAGATGGGAACATTGAAAGATTGAATGCTCGACTTGTAGAAAAGGGATATATACAGTCTTATGGCATAGACTACCACAAAACATTTGCCCCAGTTGCCAATCTCAATACAATAATAATCTTGCTTTCTCTTGCCATGAATAAAGAATGGCCATTACATCAACTAGATGTTAAAATGCATTTCTGAATGGTGATTTGGAAGAGGAGGTGTATATGAAGATTCCACCTGAACTACAGACAGAGTCAACTCGCAACAAAGTTTGCAAATTAAGGAAATTTTTGTATGGTTTGAAATAGGCATCGCATGCATTATTTGGTAAGTTTACAAACTAAATTGTGAAACTTGGTTATTCCCAATGTCATGGAGATCATACCTTGTTTGTGAAGTTTTCTCCAAGCAGACAAGTACCATTCTAATTGTGTATGTCGATGATATTATTTTTGACTGATGATTATGATGATGAACTTGAGAAGATAAAGAAATCTTTAGCAAAGGAGTTTGAGATCAAAGATCTTAGCCAACTCAGGTATTTTCTCGGCATGGATGTCGCTCGATCAAACAATTGAATATTTGTGTCTCAGCGCAAGTATGTCCTTGATCTTCTCAAAGAGATAGGAATGTTAGGTTAAACCTGTAGACACTCCTATGGATCCTACAAAAAGATTAGAAAAGTTGATAATAGTACACTGTAGACAGGGGGAGATATCAAAGATTGGTTGGTCGACTCATTTACTTCTCACATAGTCGGAATGACATCGGAGTTCATGTAAGTGTGTGAAGCCAATACATGAAAAATCCAGACAGTAAACTGCATTTTGAGATATCTGAAGATAACTCCAGGGAAATGTAAATAGTATAAAAAGTGCAATAACAATTAGATTAAGGTCTTCTAAGATGCTTACTGTGTAGGAGATATTTCAGACATAAGCTCAACTACAGGATATTGCTCATATGTGTGGGGAAACCTTGTGACTTGGACGAGCAAAAAACAATAAGTAGTTTCAAGAAGCAATGTAGAGGCAGAATTATGAGCTTTGGGTCTCAGAATTTGTGAGGGAATGTGGATTCAAAGATTGCTTAATGAGTTGGGAATTAATAGCAAGGAACCAATCAAGTTGTTTTGTGATCATCAAGCGGCTACTAGCATTGCAAAGAATACTGTACATCATGACAAGACCAAACATATTGAGATAGACTGCCACTTTATTTCTGAGAAGATTGGAAGCTCAATTATCCAACTTATATACACACCTACTAAATCCCAAACTATAGACATTCTTACAAAAGCTCTCCTAAGAACTACCTTTGAAAATCTGAGTTGCAAGCTGTGCATGTATAATATTTACAACACACCTTAAGGTGGAGTGTGGAAATCTTCATAGAAATTAGTTATAAGTTACAAGGATTTGTTTTTTTCCTATTATAGTAGGCTGAATAAAGGAGAATCCGGATTCATTGACAAGATTTTCTATATTAATGTAGTTTCCTATTTTAGTGGGAGGATTTTCAGATTTGGTTTAATTCATTCCAATTTTGTTGCTAGTGTATTAAGCAGCCACTTCCTTTATATACAACAACTCTTCATTAATAAAACTATGAAGAATATTTTCTCAAAAATCTTCATAAAGTATAGTATTATTGTTTTGATTGTAAAATAGGAGACATTCCTAAAGAAAAACATGGGATAATATTTTTTTATTGAAAGCCAAAAAATAGGAGACTTTCCAAATACATAACATAGGAGAAGTCTTTTGATTGAAAAATACCAGTCATTCAAAACAAAAAACAGAGGATTAGGGTTTTTTATTAATAAATAGAAGACATTCCAGGATGAAAAAATAGGATTAGGGTTTTGATTCAAGAATAGGAGACATTACAAAAAGAAAACATATGATTAGACTTTTAATTCAAAAATAGGAAACTTTCCAAAAAAAAATGTAGGATTAGGGCTTTGATTCAAAACAGAAAAAGGAGACACTCCAAAAAAAATATATAATTAGTGGTTTGATTGAAATAAAGGAGACATTCCAGTTAGAAAACATTGGATTAGAGTTTTGATTAAAATATGAAAAAAGGAGACATTTTGAAAAGAAAACATAGAATTAGGGTTTTCATTCAAGACAGATAAATAGGAGAAATTTCGAAAAGAAAACATAGGATTAGAGTTTTGATTAAAAAACATGAGACATTCAATAAAGAAAACACAGGACTAGAATTTTAATTAAAAACTAGAAGACATTTCCAAAGAAAACATAGTATTAGGGTTTTCATTGACAAATATGAGAAATTCCAAAAAGAAAACATATGGTTAGCGTTTTAATTAAAAACTAGGAGACATTCCAAAAAGAAAATATATGAGACAATCAAAAAAGAAAAAGTACAATTAGGGTTTTGATTCAAAACTAAAAAAGTGGAGACATTCCATAAAGAAAACAAAGGATTAGGATTTTGATTCAAAAATAGGAGACATTCTGAAAAGAAAACATAGGATTAGGGTTGTTGATTCAAAACCGAAAAATAAGAGACATTCCGAAAAAATCATAGGATTATGGTTTTGATTGAAAACCATAAAATAGGAGACATTCCAAAACGAAAACATAAAATTAGTATTTTATTTGAAAAATAGGAGGCATTCAAAAGAGAAAATAAAGGATTAGGTTTTTGGTAGAAAACCGGAAAATAGGAGACACTGCGAAAAGAAAAACATAGGATTAGTTTTTTGATTGATAATAGGAGTCACTCTGAAAAAACATAGAATTTAAGGTTTGATTTAAAAATAGTAGATATTCCAAAAATAAAACCTATGATTAGGGATTTGATTGAAAATTAAAAATATGAGATATTATGAAAATAATACATAGGATTAGTGTTTTGATTAAAAAATAAGAGACATTTCCAAAATAAAACATAATATTATGGTTTTGATACAAAAATAGGAAATATTCTAAAAAGAAAACGTAGGATAAGTGTTTGTTTCAAAACAAAAAAAAATGAGATATTCTGATAGGAAAACGTAGGACTAGGATCTTGATTGAAAAATAGGAGAAATTATGAAAGTAAAACATACAATTCTTGTTTTTGTTAAAAAATGAGAGGCATTCCAAAAAGAAAGCATAATATTTGGCTTTTGAATAATAACCAAAAAATATTGGAGATACTATAAGCAAAACATAGGATTTGGGTTTTACAAAATGTTAGACATTCAAAAAAGAAAACATAGATTGAATAGAAAACATAGGATTACTGTTTTGATTCAAAAACGAAAAAGGGCTTCCATTGAAAAATAGAAGACATTTGGAATAGAAACATAGGATTAGGGTTTTCATTCATAAACCAATAAATGGGAGACAATCTGAAAGTAAACATAAGATTAGGATTTTGATTGAAAGCTGAGAAATTGGAGACATTTTCAAAAGAAAACATAGGACTGTGGTTTTGATTGAAAAATAACAGACATTCTGAAAAGAAAACATACGATTAGGACTTTGATTGAAAAATAGGAGACATTATGAAAAGAAAACATATGATAAGGTTTTTGATTGAAAATCGAAAAATTGTAGATATTCCAAAAAGAAAACATAAGATTTTGGCTTTTGATTGAAAAATGTAGTAGGCATTACAAGAACAAATATAGGTTTAGGGTTTTAATTAAAAAAAGAGATATTCCGAAAATGAAAAATAGGATTATTTGATTTGATGCAAAAGTGAAAAATAGGAGATATTGCAAAAAGAAAATATAGGACTAGGGTTTTGATTCACAAATAGGAGATATTCCCGAAGTAAAACATAGGATTAGGATTTTTATTCAAAAATAGGTGGCATTCTGAAAAAAAACATGGAAATACAGTTTTGATTCAAAACTAACAAATAGGAGACATTTCAAAAAGAAAACATTGGATTATGGTCATGCTTCAAAATTGAAAAACAGTAGAAATTCGGGAAAAAAACATAGGATTAGAGTTTTGACTCAAAAATAGTAGACATTCCAAAAAAAAAATATATTATTTTTGTTTTCATGGAAAGGTTGGAGACATTCAAAAAATTAAACATAGGATTAGGGTTTTGATTCAAAAGCAATAAATAGGAGACATTCCGGAAAGGAAACATAGTATGAGGGTTTTGATTGGAAAATTGGAGGCATTCCGAAAAGAATCAATATTATTATGATTTTAATTCAAAACCGATAAATAGGAGGCATTCCAAAAAGAAAACACACGATTAGGGTTTTGATTGAAAAATAGGAGACATTCCGAACAGAAAACAAAGGATTAGGTTTCTGATTGAAAAATGGAGACATTCCAAAAATAAAAACATAGGATTAGGGTTTTGATTAATGAATTGGAGAAATTTCAAAAGGAAAACATAGGATTAGGATGTTAATTCAAAACCGATAAATAAGAGACATTTAAGAAAAACATATAATTAGGCTTTGGATTAAAAAATAGGAGACATTGCAAAACAAAATGTAGGATTAGTGCTTTGATTGAAAAATAGGAGACATTTCGAGAAGAATACATAGGATTAGTTTTTTTTATTCAAAAATATTGGTCATCCAAAAAGATAACAGACGATTGTGATTTTGATTAAAAAATAGGAGACACTCCGAAAGAAAACATAGAATTAGAGTTTTCTTAGAAAAATAGGAGACATTCCAAAAAGAAAAACATAGGAGACATTCAAAAATTAAAATATATGATTATGGGTTTTGTTTTGAAAAAAAGGAGATTCCGACAATAAAATATTATATTAGGTTTTGATTCAAAACCAATAAATAGAAAATATTTTGAAAAGAAAATATGTGATTAGTGTTTTGATTCAAAACCGAAAATCGGAGACATTACAGAAAAAGACAGAGATTTCCCTTTTTTTTCAAAAATAGGATACATTCCATATGGAATCTTTGGACTATGTTTTTGATTCAAAATTGAAGAATAGAAAATATTCCGAAAAGAAAACATATGATTAGGGTTTTGATTAAAAAATAGAAGACATTCTAAAAGAAATTTAGGATTAGGATTCTGATTCTGATTTAAAAATAGGAGACATTCCAAAAACAAAACATTGGATTATTTTTATGATTGAAAAATAGGAGACGTTCCGATAATAAAACATAGTATTAGTTTTGTAATTAAAAAATAAGAGATATTGCACAAAGAAAATCTAGGATTATGATCTTGATTAAAAAACAGGAGACATTACGAAAAAAAAACAAAAGATTATGTAACTGATTGAAAAATAGGAGACATTCAAAAAATAAAAACATAGGATTAGTGTTTTGATTAATGAATTGGAGATATTTCTAAAGAAAAACATAGGATTAGTATATTAATTCAAAACCAATAAATAAGAGACATTAAAAAAACATAGGATTATGCTTTTGATTCAAAAATAGGAGACATTTTAAAAAAAAAAGTAGGATCAGTGTTTTGATTGAAAAATAGGAGACATTTCGAGAAGAAAACATAGGATTAGTTTTTGATTAAAAAATAAGGTTCATTCCAAAAACTAGCAGAGGATTAGGATTTTGATTGAAAAATAGGAGACATTATGAAAGAAAACATAGTATTAGGGTTTTCTTTGAAAAATAGGAGACATTACAAAAAGAAAAACAAAGGATAGGGTTTATGATTCAAAAATAGGATACATTCCGAGAAGGAAACATAGGATTGGGTTTTGATTCAAGAATAGGAGACATTTCAAAAGAAAAACATATGATTATGGTTTTGTTTTGAAAAATAGGAGATTCCGACAAGAAAATATAATATTAGGTTTTGATTCAAAACCGAAAAATACGAAATATTCAGTAAAGAAAACATATGATTAGGGTTTTGATTCAAAACCGAAAATAGGAGACATTCCGAAAAGAATAAAACATTGAATTAGGGAATTGATTCGAAACTAAAAAATAGTAGACATTCCGAAGAAGAAAACATAGGACTTGGGTTTTGATTGAAAAATTGGAGACATTTAGATAAGAAAACATTGGATTTGGGTTTTAATTAAAAAATATGAGACATTACGAAAAGAAAAATATGATAAGGATTTGACTCAAAAATAAGAGACATTCTTCAAAGAAAATGTTGGATTTTGGTTTCAATTGAAAAATACGAGACATTTCGAAAAGAAAACATAGGATTAGGTTTCTGATCGAAAAATAGCAGACATTCCAAAAATAAAAACATAGGATTAGGATTTTGATTAAAGAATTGGAGATATTTAAAAAATAAAACACTGGACTAGGGTTTTGATTCAAAACCAAAAAACAGAAGACATTATTAATAGAAAAAATAAGATTACTATTTTGATTCAAAATAGCAGACATTGAAAAAAGAAAATGTAGGATTAGGATTTTGATTGAAAAATTGCAGACATTCTGAAAAGAAAACATGGAATTAAATTTTTGGTTTAAAAATAGGAGACATTCCGAAAAGAAAACATATGATTAGAGTTTTTTATTGAAAAATATGAGACATTTACAAAAGAAAACATAGAATTAGTTTTTTTTATTTAAAAATAGGAGTCATTCCAAAAAGGTTTTTTATTAAAAAATAGGAGTGTACTTAAAAGATAATATAGAGTTAAGGTTTTGATTGAGAAATAGGAGGCAGTACGTAAAGAAAACATAGGATTAGTTTTTTGATTGAAAAAATGGTGGCAATCCCAAAAATAAAACATAGGATTTGGTTTATGATTTAAAAATAGGAGATATTCTAAAAGGAAAACATATGATTGGGCTTTTGATTCAAAAATAAAAAAAAATAGGAGACTATCTGAAATGAAAACATAGGATTAGAATTTTGATTGAAAACATTATCTGAAATGAAATATTAGACATTCTGGAAAGAAAAAACATAGGATTGTGGTTTGGTTCAAAAATAGGAGATATTCTGAAAAGAAAACATAAGATTCGGGTTTTGATTAAAAAATAAAAGATATTCTGAGAAGATAAGGTAGTATTATTATTTTGTTTGAAGCAAAAGACATTCCGAAAAGAAAATATGATATCAGGGTTTTGATTAAATACCGAAAAATGGGAAACATTCCTTAAAAACATAGAATGAGGGTTTTGATTCAAAACTGAAAAATAGGAGACATTCTAAATAGAAAAACATAGAATCAAGGTATTGATTCAATGCTGAAAAATTGAAGACATCCCAAAAAGAAAACATAGGATTAGGGATATAATTAAAAAATAGGAGACATTCTCAAAATAAAACGTAGGATTAGGAATTTGATTCGAAAATAAGAGATATTATTAAAAAAACATAGGATTGGGGTTTTGATTAAAGAATTGGAGATATTTTAAAAATAAAATATGGGATTATTGTTTTGATTCAAAACTGAAAAATAGGAGACATTATGAAAAGAAAGCATAGGAGTTAGATTTTGATTGAAAAATAGCAGACACTACAAAAAGAAAATATAAGATTATGTTTCTTGTTCCTAAATAAGAGACATTCTAAACATAAAATATATGATTAGGGTTTAGATTGAAAAATAGGAGACATTTAGAAAATAAAGCATAGGATTAGTTTTTTTATTAAAAAATAAGAGTCATTCCAAAAAGATAACATAGGATTAGGGTTTTGATTAAAAAAGAGGATACATTACAAAAAGAAAACATAGGATTAGATTTTTGATTGAAAAATAGGAGACATTGCAAAAATAAAACATAGTATTCATATTTTGATTCAATAATAAGAGACATTCCAAGAAAAGAAACATATGACAAGGTTAGCGATTTAAAGATTAGAGACATTCTGAAAAGAAAAATAGGATTTTTTTTTTATTCAAAACTAGGAGATATTTTGGAAAGAAAATGTAGGATTAGGGTTTCATTAGAAAAATAGGAGACATTCCAAAAAGAAAATATAATATCAGGGTTTTGATACAAAACCTAAAAATAAGAGACATTCTGAAAAGAAAAACATAAGATTATTGAAATGATTCAAAACTGAAAAATAGAAAACATTCCAAAAAAGAAAACATAGGATTAGGTTTTGACTCAAAAATATGATTCATTGAGCAAAGAAAATGTAGGATTATGGTTTTGATTAAAAAATTGGAGACATTTCAAAAATAAATCATAGTATTAGGTTTCTAATTGAAAATTAGGTGACATTCCAAAAATAAAAACATAGGATTAGGGCTTTGATTAAAGAATTGGAAATATTTTGAAATGAAAACATAGGATTAGGTATTGATTTAAAACTGAAAAATAGGAGACATTCCGAAAATAAAACATAGGATTATGTTTCTTTTTCAAAAATAGGAGGCAATCCAAAAAGAAACATATGATTAACGTTTTGATTGAAAAATAGGAGACATTTAGAAAAGAAAACATAGGATTAGTTTTTGATTCAAAAATAGAAGTCATTCCAAAAAGATAACATAGGATTAGGGTTTTGATTGAAGAATAGGAAACATTCTGAAAAGAAAACATAGTATTATTGTTTTCCTTGAAAAATAGGAGACGTTACGAAAAGAAAACATAAAATTAGGTTTTTGATTTAAAAATAGGCGATATTCAAAAATAAAATAATATTAAGTTTTTTATTAAAAAATAGGAGACATTCCGAAAAGAAAACAGAGGATTAAGATTTAGATTCAAAAAGGAGACTATCCAAAAAGAAAACATTGGATTAGAAATTTGATTTGAATATAAGAGAAATTCAGGAAAAAAACTGGATTACAATTTTGTTTAAATCATATTAGATATTCAAGAAAATGCATATGATTAGAACTTGGTTGAAAAATGAGAGGCACCAAATATAAGACATAAGATTTGATTTTTGATTGAAAAATAGGAGAAATTAAGGAAAAAAACTGGATTGCAGGTTTGTTTCAATAATATTAGACATTCCAAAAAAAAAATGATAGGATTAGAGTTTGGTTGAAAAATGAGAGGCATTCCAAATATAAGACATATAGGTTTTTGATTGAAAGATAGATGACATTTTGAAAAAAAAAACATAGGATTTGTTTCTGATTGAAAATTCGGAAACATTCCTAAAAGAAAACACATGATTAGTGTTTTTTATTGAAAATAATAAACATTCCAAAAAAAAAATATAAAGGATTCAGTTTTCGATTAACAAATAAGAGACATTCCAAAAAGAAGGCATAGGATTGGGTTTTGATACAAAAATAGGAGACATTTGAAAATGTAAATATATGATTATGGCTTTTATACAAAACATAAAAATAGGAAACATTACGAAAACAAACATAGAGTTAGGGTTTTGATTCAAAACTGAAAAATAGTAGACATTCTGAAATGAAAAACATAGGATTAGGGTTTTATTTCAAAACAGAAAAGTAGGGGACATTCCAAAAAAAAAAACATAGGATTAGAGTTTTTATTGAAAAATAGGAGACATTCCATTAAGAAAACATAGGATTTGGGTTTTGATTAAAAAATAGGAGACATTAGAAAAATAAAGCATAGTATTAGGATTTTTACTATGAACCGACAAATAGGAGACATTCCGAAAAGAAATCATATGACAAGGGTTATGATTCAAAATTGTAAAATAGGAGACATTAAGAAAAGAAAACATATGATTATGGTTTTAATTCAATAATAGGATTATTTACGAAAAGAAAACATTGGATTATGATATTGATTAAAAAATTGCAGACACTACCAAAAGAAAATATGGGAGTAGGTTTCGGATTAAAAAAATAGGAGACATTCGGAAAAGAAAGCATAGGATTAGAGTTTTGATAAAAAAAAAAATAGAAGACATTGTGTAAACAAAATTGTAGATTAGGTTTCTGATTCAAAAATAGGAGACATTCCAAAAAGAAAAAATAGAATTAGTTTTTTATTTGAAAAATAATAGATATTTTGAAAAAAAAAACATAGATTAGGTTTCTAATTCAAAAATAGGAGACATTCCAGAAATAAAATATAGGATTAGTGTTTTGATTAAAGAATAGGAGATATTCTGAAAAGAAAATGTAGGATTAGGTTTTTGATTCAAAAATAGGAGACATTCCAAAAAGAGAACATAAGATTAGGGTTTTGATAAAAGAATAAGAGATATTCTGAAAAGAAAACATAGGATTAGGGTTTAGATTCAAAATGAAAAAATAAGAGACATTACGGAAAAAAACATAGGATTATGGTTTTGCTTAAAAAATAGGAGACATAGTGAAAAAAAAGAATGTACAATTAGGGTTTAATTAAAAAAATTACAAAAATTGCAAAAAGATAACATAGAATTAGGTTTTTGATTCAAAAATAGTAGACATTCCCAAAGGTAAACAAAGGATTAGTGTTTTGATTAAATAATAGGAGATATTGTGAAAAGAAAACATAGGAATAGGGTTTTGATTCAAAACCAAAAAATAGGAGACATTATGATAAGAAAACATAGAATTATCATTTTGATTCAAAAATAGAAGACATTATGACAAAAATTGTAGGATTATAGTTTTGATTAAAAATATAGCATACATTCTAAAATGTAAACGTAGGATTAGGTTTCTGATTAAAAAATTGGAGACATTCCAAAAAGAAAATATAGTATTAGGGGGTTTGATTAAAAAATAGGATACGTTCAGAAAAGAAAACATAGGATTAGGGTCTTCATTAAAAAAATTGGAGATATTACAAAAAGAAAACATACGATGAGGGTGTTGATTGAAAAATAGGAGGTATTTTAAAAAGAAAAATAGGTGACATTCCATAAAGTACACATAGGATTCAGGTTCTGATTGAAAAATTATAGATATTACCAAAAGAAAAATAGGATTACGGATTTGATTGAAAAATATGAGACATTTGGACAACAAACATAAAATTAAAAAATTGAAAAATAGAAGACATTCCGAAAAGATAACATCAGATTAATGTTTTAGTGGAAAAATATTACGAAAAGAAAAATTAGGATTAAAGTTTTGATTGAAAAATAGGAGACATTCCTAAAGAAAACATAGGATTAGTTTTTTGATTAAAAAATAGGGTGCATTCCGAAAAGAAAATATTGGATCATGGTTTTGATTAAAGAATAGGAGATATTCCGAAAAAAAGCATAGGATTAGGGATTTGAGTCAAAGCTGAAATAGGTGACTTTGTGGTTTAACAAAGCAAGGTTATTTTGAGCGACTAATCTGGCACCGAGATCTCCTGGGCCAGTGAGGCCATCAGTCAGCAGAGATCGCAGTCGAGAGCAATCTATTTTGGGAATGTGCAGTCAGGCAATCTGATTTTTAAAATGCGATGTCTGAACGTTGTCAAATGTCATGTTTTTCAATCAGGCTCAATTTTTCGGTCGGTTTACAGTCTGTGGGAATGTCTTGACCCTCTTGCAAAACTCTGCCTCTGACCTCGATCGGCACCCTCATCGTGGGCACTGTTTGTGACAGACCAGTCAGTTCTTTCTGGTGTCCTATTTTGTCTGTATTTTCTTTTGGATCTCCGGGCCTGATCGGGCCAGTCGTTTGCAGGATGACGTGCTGTTGCAGTCAGGGCATCTGATTTTGTCAGCAGTGTTTCTGTTTTTAGTCAGATGACAGTTCTGTCATGTGTGCTCGGCCACGGTTTTGAGATCAGGCTGTTCTGTTTCTTTCTGTGTCTGGTCGAGCGCACGTTTGCAGCATCTGCTGTTCGGATGAAGCCCCAATTCTGTGTTGTCTTTGCTGTTTTGGGGCCACGTTGAACCTGGTGTGCGTTTTCGCTGTGTTGCAAACGAAACCATGATCGTTTTCATTTTGATCTGGCCTGATCTGTTTTGTTTCCGGTCTTTGTCAAAACCCTGATCGTTTGGAATGTGGTCATTTTCGGGCAGTGAAGTCAAGGCAGTCTGTTTGACTGCCGGGATCTGTTGAGCAATCTATCGTTTTTTTCAAAATATCTGTGTTGCAGGTAAAGGCAGTTCTGTTTTTATTTGAATGTTCGACCACGGATAGGTGATTTGTTGCAGAGCCACGTCAGGCTCTGATCTGGCTGGGAGGCAGTCGAGCCTGCTGCACGGTGAATGTGCGGTGCAATCAGCTGTGATCAGCTAACAGGTGAGCCTGGCCAGTGGTGGAAACCACGTCATTTTCTTTGTAATCTCCTGGCCTGATTTTGAATGTAACCAATAATTGTTCTTTCGGAGATATCCGGGTCGGTGCCAGGCACCTGTGCTCGGCACAATCAGGCACCGTCTGTGTTTCTTGGTGGAATGTCTCTGTTTTCAATAAAGCTCTGATCACGGAATACTGGGCACCTAATCCTGTTTTCGAGATGTCTGCAAGCAACTGTTTCGTGTGTGTTTTTGTGTGATCTGTTTGTGTCAAGCAGTCTGTGCTGGGTGTCTTGACCCAGGCCAATGAAAACTGAATCCCTGTTTTTTTGGAGATGTTATTTTTCAATAAAACTGCTAATCTGTTCGGACAGGAATGTTTCCGGGTACCTAATCGGCTCGTCTGCTGTTCAAATGTCATCATCTCGGGCTGTCTTATATTTCGGATGCCTCGTTTCGACCAGATCTGTCATTTGGATCTGACGGGAGACGGAGGCACTCCGGGCCCATCCTGTTTTCAGTCGAGGTCAGGTCTTGTAATGTTGTTGATTGCTCCGGCCAGTGCGGATATCTGACAGGGTGTGATCCGGGTCTGATTCTGTGTTCAGGTCAGGACCCTTGTTTGAAATAATCTCGAACCCGCAATCGAAAACCGCGTCCTGGCAGCCGATGGTACAGTCGAGGCTCATCTGTTCTTTGGAGATATGTTTCTGTTTCTGGGTTGCAGATCATTTGAGCACCGATGTCTTGACCCTGGGTTTGGCAATCCCAAGCTACAGCCTGTACAGAATCTCTGAAACCTGATCACTGCTCAAGGCCAGTTTGAGGTCTGTTTGGAACTGTGGGTCGTGACATGTGTTGGTCAGTCTCTTGAGGCTGTGAATGCTGGCTGTTGTGATGTCTCGATCGAGGTCTGATCTGTGGTGATGTGTAACGTTGAGCCAGTCTGTGTTGTTTGGATGAGGCAGTCTGGCGCTGTTGCAGTGTGCTCACCGATCTGGGCAATCGTGTTTTATGTTTGGGGCTGTGACCGGGCGCCAGTTGTTTTTGTGGTGTGCTGGCGTTTTCAGTCGGGAATCGCTCCCTTTGCTCGTAATGTTTTGGGTTTGAGGATCAGACGGCGATCCCATGTTCATTGCAGGCCTGTCTCCGTGCTAATCAAACCCCAAATCGTTTTAATGTGTTTTTCGGTCAGGCTCTGATCGTTTTGAGACACAGTTATCCCAATCTGTGTTTTCTTTGAGATGTCTTGACCTGGGCGTGGTCAGTAGCGGTCTGTTTCTGTTGCGTGCTCTGTTTGGGTTGAGATCAGGCTCTCGTTCAAGGAATGTTCCGGCCACTGAGCCATTTGTCAAGGCAGGCCTTTTCTTTGGGAGCTGGAGCAGGCAATGTGCAGCTGGGGCCTGCACGGCCCGCAATCGAGCCGAGATGTTTCGCTCGGCCACGGGCAAACCACAATCTGTTTTCTTTCGATAGAATAATGACTGTCAATGTCTATTTCATTCGAATAGTCTATTTTATTTTAGTCAAAAAGCAATCCTCGA
>NC_052482.1:7672467-7714453 GCF_009730915.1 Dioscorea cayenensis subsp. rotundata
CATTGTCACCAAAATATAAAAAATCACATGCCAATGTAATTGAAATAAAAAACTTTTTAAAACAAATCATAGTGTATCATAACTTGAGAATAACCACATAGAGAAATTAATATAGCATAATATATAGTAATAGAATGATCGTTGAAATACCAAATAGGAAAACTATTTTGAAAATAACTTTTATGGGAAGACATCCACTCACATTGCTTAGACCGATAAGTCTAAGAACTTAATTACGACACTCACAATGCTATAGCCACTCGGTTGTTATAGTCATACACTCATGGGCTCATCAATCATTGGATTGATGGCAGATCAATAAATCTATAAAACACTAGATCTAAATTACAAGATTAATCAAGAAGAAATCTCTCATATTTGATTCTAAACTCCTAAATAAAATCCATAAATTTAAAAAATAAAAAATCTCCTTATTTCAAAGCCCTCCTATCTAATCATAAGGAATCAATAAATTAAGTGGGAAGATGCATGATGATGCCAAAACAAGAAAAATTATTATAAAGAAGATAGGATGATCAATCTTACCTTAAATCTTCAATCTAAGTGGAAGGAAAGGAAGGGGATCCTTGCTCAATGTTTGCTCCAATAGGAGTTAGATGAGAAAGAGAATATTGGTTGTAGAACATAGGGCCTAGGTTGAGAGATTTGGGTTTATCTAAATATCAAAATTCCAAACTCTCTTTAAGGATTATCACCACCAATGTAAAGGTCCTCGTAGGATAAGGACTAATATTTGAATTTAAGTTTATCATAATTTAACTAAAAATCTAAAAATTCTCAATTCAGCCCTAGGATTAGGTATAACTTTCGAAGGCACTGGTATTACATTAGCGTTACACTACTTCTACGATATTTGGAGCTGGTTCATCTTTGTGACCTAGGGTTGAGCTCTTTCCATGCCATTGCTCCAATCAACGTCTTTTAACAATAGTAAGTTAGAATTAAGATTATCATCTTATCTATATATATTATTAAAGTAGTTGTATAATTTCCTCTTAAAGTGTTTGAAAGTATAGTTTTTAATATTTATTAAGAACTTTTATTAAAGAAATTAAAAAAGTAATTTTCTATTACATTCAAGATTTTATCTACATTAAATGTGATATTTGTAATGTAAAATGCTTCAATGAATTTATTTGTTTCGCATTAGATATTCCATTAGACTTTTTCAAAAAATCAATTATAGCCATTGAAATAAATTTATATGGGAAAAAGTATAACAATTTGCATTAGAGTAAGTTATTTTAAACATTAGAGTTTGTGGCTCCCCATGTTTTGATTGATAATGAATATTAATTATTTTTGAAAGGTGGGTAAAGTTTATTATTTTTTTCTATAGTCATGTCATCTAAATAGAATTTTTTTTTTTACTCTTGGAAGTCCATATATATATATGTCAACCTACCGGTTATATTTGAAGAGAAGCTTTTATGTTATTTTTATATCTAAGAAGAGCACAAGAAATTGAAAAGCTTGAAATATTGAAAATCAAAGCATGGGAGCTATTAGAACTCTGGACACTCAATAAGTCAGTGTTTTTTATTTTTTCAATGAGCTATCAAAGAGGTTATGCAATGTATTATTATATAATTACATGATTTTTTTTTTCACTTTTTTCTTTTAAATACTTTATGTTTAGTTTTTTTAAGGTATTGCTTCATTTGGAGATATTTTGCTCATTTTCTCATAAATAATGTATATTTAATGTTATAATTTGGATATTTAAACTACATTGTTTTTATTTTGAATTATTTGTCTATATACAATCTTTCCCCAAAATCACCCAAATTGTAAAAACCCTGATGTGATGCAAAGGAATTTAACATGTATATATTAATTATGTTTGTTTTATTTCCTTTATCTTCACATTAGGTTTTTATTTTGCATTTGGTGTACCAAATACCATTCAAAACAAGATAAGTTATTTGTCAACTACTTTGTTCAAAAAGGCTAAGAAATAAAATATATATATATATATATGTTGCTATTTGTTGTTGTTATTTATAATTTATAACCAAGCATTTATTGTATTAACTTTTTGTGATAAATCAATTACTAATAGTAATAGTGCTTGATTGATCTAAAAATGTGGCTACATGCAAATATCTAAAGAAAAGCAAGATATTCTTTTCATAAGTGAATAAAAAAACATGAGTTTGGTTGGTATGACTTATGAGTACTCTCTAATTCAAAGAAAAAAAATCAGTTTGATTAGACGCAAATGGACACATATTATTTAATCTTAGTACCTAGTATGTGTATGTTTATATAAACTTAGTTTTCAACAAAACATGACTTAATAAATTTTCATGTCTACCGACAATCAAATCTAGAGTTGAACTTTTGACAATTGCAAATAGAGAAAGACAAAGAGAAGTTACTGAATTAAGCCTTTAGCAAATTTGGTTGTTGTATCTCTTTTGTATTAACAAGCATTTCAAAAATACATGAGGAACTTTCAGGTTACATATGATGTGGATAAAATAGTGTTCAATCATCAAGACATTTCAAATTAGTTCACTAAATTTTTTTTTAATTTTTGCCTAGGAAATGGAACCCAATACACAATCATCATACTTCTCTAATTTTTTCATTCGAAGAGTGATCCTGCTTTCACTATTTTGGAATTAACCACAATGATCAAACAAAGAAGTGATTTTAATGTTTTTATTATGGATCCAAATATCAAAGTGGGGGTAGTTATAGGATCAAGCACCATTTAGCTTTAGCTCTTAGCAACATCATAACTTGTAAAAGGCTCTGCAGGATGTTTTTGAGAAATGTTAGCAAATCATAATCTTCAAAGAAAAAGGAGCAAGAATTTTAAGATGCATATATATAAAGTTGTTTAAGAGAATGATGATGGGGACTTAAAAGAGTTACCATATCAAAGCAACAATAGAAAGTTTCAGACTTTGAAAAATTACTTGGGAAACGAAAGACAAACGTTCCAATTAGAGATGATGTGATTCCAAAGTCTACTTCAGGCTCTTAATGTGGTATCGTGGTTGTCAAAATTGCTATTTTAACTAGGATCGATAAGAGGTCCATAAAGTCGTATCGTAAGATCGAATTGTAAAAATCATAAGATCTTACTAATTACTAAAAAAATTGGTATTAATATAGGCACACGAGACAAATACTTATGAACTAAAAATTACACATTAAAAATAAAACTAAAAAAATAGCCAATTTGGAAATGATCTTCACAAATAAATTGGGCACACCTGAATTTATTAATAAATTCAAATTCTTCAAAAGGCATAGTATCAAACAAAATAAAATTCAAATACTTACAATCCGTAATGGACCTACAAAACCAAATGAATGAGGAAAGTACATGCTCTCCTCCTTGCGTCTACTAAAATATAAACAACAAAGAAACAACTTCTCAATGCAAAACCAAACAATAGATATTAAGTTGACATATAAAATTTAAATCATTAATCAAAATACATAACATTAATAAGACTAGTACCACAAAAAAAAACATTAAGCCTGTGTTTGATTGGCAACATGGAAAATGGCTGGAAAATAAAATATTTCCATGGGAAATGAAAAATAATCGTTTGATTGGCATTATTTTCTAGCTAGAAAATAAAAAAATTTCTATGGAAAACTTTGAGTTTGTTGTTTGATTGTCGTATTTTCCACGGAAAATGTAACATTTTCCGTGGAAAAATCCTCATTTGTTGTTTGATTGCATCAATTTTCCCTGGAAAAATTCATATTTTCCATGGAAAATCTTTTAAAAAATTATGAAAATTGTTCGAGTAGAACTTGAAGTTCAATTAATTATAAACAGTGCCAAGTGGAATTGAATCTTACCATCAAAGCGCCTCCGTATCTGTTCACTGATCTGGATAAATTTATTTAAAATATTATCAAGTTACATAATTTATCTTTTTTTTAATTTAAAAGGAAAGGAAAAACATTGAAGTTGATCCTCGCACATTATGTTTTCACATAGCCCCTTAGATTTTCCCTGAAAACCTTTCTAGGGTGGAGGCGGGAAAAATTTTCCACTGATTTGAGAGAAAATAGAATCATGTGATAGAGTTTATGAAAAACTTTTACACGGAAAATTTTGGCAAAGAAACAGCTTATTTAGCTGAAAAATGACACTTAGAAAATTTTTCCAGGGAAAAAAGGGCAATCAAACACAGCTAAGTCTCTTAAGGGTTCACAATATCAAGTCACAGCATTAATAAGTTCACAACATTAGCAAGTTCACAACATCAAGTCACAACATTAACAAAAATACATAAAAGACTAACAACAAATAAAATGATAAATAAAAAGTGAAAGCTAAAAAAAATCATTCAAACTTTTCTCTAGACTACAACCCTCCATACCATCACCAAAGGTATCATCACCATTGCCACATCTCAAGAGCTCAATAACTTTCCTGATGGAGATTGTCGTTGATGTTGGAGAAAGAAGCTTCAAGGTCTTGCTCGAAGATTCTGTTATTCTGATCCTATATTAAAAAATAGTAAAAGCTTCACAGCCAACTTGAAAACCAATGCCACAGGACTTGTCCAATAGGATTCGACAGACATGGCCATCTCTGGTGAAAGCTTAATAAAGATCAAAACTCTTTACCTTCTTGTAGCACACATCAAATCTCAAAAAAGCTCAAGGGGAACTCTCCAGTGCAGGTGTTGCTTCCAATTGAGATTTTTGGTAAGTCCATGAAGTCCGGCTCTAGACTTGACCCATCAATAGTGGTTGGGCATGCTCCCACCATCCACTCTAATGCGGTAGAGCTATCTCCTTCTTCTCCCTCCCAATTTAGAAAGAGCTTTAGCATTATGTGTGAGCATGGTGATCCTATGACCCTCTCGGCCCACGGGTGCAAGTACCAGGAGAGGAGACAATCCAATTGCTGTTGATTGGCCTAGGGATGTGGTTTCTCGAGATAATGTTTCCTCCATGTAGATTGCATTTTGTTTGCTTTGGGATCGAGTCAATCCAATGGTTGTTGATTCAAAACCATTGGATGGATCTTGAGATGAGTCTTCTATTATTGATATCTTCGATCCAATGAAAGAACTACATATAAGGCCTCAATTGATTAAAGAATTTTGAATCCTTCTGCTTCTTTTTCTTTACCTCATGATAAGGTTTCCAATGTTAATATATGTTCTTCTATTGATAATGATCAGTTGCTTCAGGATAAGGATTCCCCAATGTTAACATGATACTTATAAACATTGCCTTTCCCTAGAGATATGTCTAAATTCCTAGATGGTTATTCTTCAAACTCATTGGATCCCTCTAAATCAATGTTATGCAAGATCACTCCTGCCAATTTAGGAACAATCTTCCCTGTCATTTGAGGTTACTCTTGCCAACAATTGCAATCCCAGAAGGGTATAAATGGGTGTTCTTGAATGCGGGCCGGGGGGGTGGACTTTAATTCCAAGTGCTTTTCTTGATAAACTCACCTCCAAAGAGCAAACCCCACTTTATCCCATACTGGAAGACCCTCTTGATGAGGAGCTTGTTAAGTATAGAGATGATGATGACCAAGATTTTCTTATAGATGATTTTGTAGATGAAGACAAATTTCTTGAAGATAATATCCCCTTTGAGAATAAGGAGATCTTCGTCTGGTGGACCCGACTCCTGCACAACAGTATGGTTGAATTATTAACTCAGTTGAAGGAGAAATGGATCTAGATGCCACAAGTGATTTAGTGATCGAACAGTTATAAGAAGCATAACCCTCATGCCACTTTGTAACAGTCCTATCTGTTCAAATTAAAAGGAGTGACAGAAACAAAAAACCTTCTACCTTTCATAATGAAAGAAGAAGCATTCCATCTTCACCCACCTAGATCTACTATGAAGAGGATTCCAAAAGATTCAAGAGAAGGTACTCCCATTTTAAATAATTCCATACTTAATTCTTGGTATGATGCTCAAATTTTTAATTATAGTAAATTTTTTGGTCCAAAATTCTTGGGTTCCCCTAATCACAAGTTTAACTGCATTGAAATGTTAAGAGCCCAGAAGCAGATAAATCTTCTTTTTCTTCTCACTTGGTAGAATCCTCTGTAAGACCTGCCATCTAGACCCCTAACATTTCTCAATGAAAATTCTATCTTGGAATGTTAGAGGCCTAGGTAAAGCAGTTTGAAGGCCACTTAGTTAAAGAATTTTCTGCTTTTTACCACAGCAGATGTAATCTATTTACAGGAGACCAAACTTCAAAACAGTCACATTTCTTTGTAGAGATCGATCGGTGGTTGATTCCTAGACTCTTATGAATACATTCTCGCTACTAGTACAGTAGGCGGAATAGTTATGGCTCAGGGTAAAACTCAAGTCAGTGGTTTCCTAATTCATGTAGTGAAATTCTCACTTTGGAATTTACAAATTGTTTTAATAACACTGTCTGGTTATGTTTAACGGTTTATGGACCTAATGCTAGATCTATCAAGAGCGATTTCCGAAATGAAATATGCTTCGTGAAAATTTTGCGCTCATCCTCTTGGGTTATCAGTGAATATTTCAATACACTATTTATTATGTCGAATAAGAATAAAAGTCTTCCCAACCTAGAACCAAGCTACTATGTAAAACCTTCTTTAAGAGCTTAATCTAGTGGACCCTTCTCTTAATGATTGAGGGTACACATGGACAAATGATTTAACTGACCCAATCTAGGTTCTCCTACATTAATTCCTACTTTTTAAGAATTGGTCTACCATCTTCCCAAGGACTTACCAATATACCCTACCAAGATTTGGGTTTGATCATACCCCCAATTTGTCTGGAATTTGGCTCACATCATTTGATACCTCAATACTTCCATTTTGAAAATCATGGTACTTCGATCAGAACCTAGGAAATCTTACCTAGGAATGGTAGACTGAGATTACTCCCAAGGGATGTCTCATCTTTATCCTCTCTAAGAGATTATTGAATCCGAAATCTAAGCTGTGAAAGTGAGCTTCAGAGACCATTAAGTAAATTAGAATTAATAAGGATTCTCTTCTTTTGGCACTAAATTCCTTGGATTCTATTAATAAAAGTAGACCCCTTTCTAATACTGAGTCTCAGTGTTTTTCTCAGTTAAAAATGGATTCCAAGACAAAATTCTTTCACTTAATAGCTAATGGTTGGCAGAACAAAACCTTCATTCCCCAAATTTGTAATAACAAGGCTTGGATAGAAGGGGACCTAAACCTATGTAAGACCTTCACAGAGCACTTTTGCTCTCTCTTTGGTTCACCATGACCTTTTCATTTCCTCCTCGATTAGTAACATTTGTTCTCCCTTAAAGAGCGAATAGATCTCGTGACTCTTGATAACTCTGTTTCAATTGAGGACATAAAACAGGCTGTGTTTGACTTGGGAGCAAAAAATGATATAGGGCTTGATGGGGTTCCCATGTTTTTATTTCAAAAACACTAGGCCTTGGACCAAGATGATTGTCATACTATGATATGATTTTTTTTAGGGCAGGGTTAACCTCGAACATTTAAATGGGTCAATATACACTCATAACGAAGACTAAATCACCATAGTGCATTAATGATTACGGCCCTATTAGCCTTATAAATTCCTCATGCAAAATCATTTCCAAGCTGTTCGCCAATAGGTTAAGTCGGGTAATCAATACACTTGTTAATGATTCCCAATTAGCTTTCAAAAAAGGCAGATGCATAACATATAATATTATTATCGCTCAGGAACTAATTTTCAACCTGCAAAGGCAAAAGCTTCTAGAATATGCCTTTAAAGTTGAATTCATGAATGCTTTTGATTAACTAGATTGGAATTTTCTACTTGATGTACTAGCTGCTAGAGGGTTTGAATCTCATTGGATTTCTTGGATTCATAACATCCTGAGATCTGCTAAGGCTTAAGTGCTTTTCAACGGGGAACCACATGTTTATATATATTACAAGCGAGGTCTAAGTCAAGGAGATCATCTCTCTTCCATGCTCTCTCCCTTGGAAGCAAATACCTTGAGCATAATTTTCATGCACGCGCTATGTTCTAGAGTGTTATTAGGGGTTACCTTAGAACCCTTTGAAATATTTGTCATTAACAAAACATGAATGGCCTTATTATTTTCACAACTGGAGGACAATAAGATGTTCGAATATTAAACTAATTTTCCATCTCTTCAAAGGTTCTTCGGGCCTAACTATTAATTTTTCTAAGAGTTGTGTGTACTCTATTAATTATGGTTTTTAGCCAAACACTAGTATAAATACCATTCTTAATAGTAAAAGAGATTGCTAAGTCGTTACCTATCTAGGGGTTCCACTCGAAGGAAGACGTCCTAGGCTCCAGGACTGGATGAAATTAATTCTTATGGTTCATGCTAAGCTCACGTCCTGCAAATCTAACTACCTTTCTCTAGGGAGCCGCCTCACCCTGCTTGACTTTGTTCTGACCTTGATTCCAACATCTTTGATATCAATATTCTATCTACTAATATGGGTTGATAAAGAGATATGATGAGTGCATTTTATAAAGATATTTTATATACCCTTTTGTGTGTTTTCTTATCCTTTTAGCATGCTTTTATCATAAAATGATGCTACTTGAGATATATTTACTAAATGTTGTAGATAATTGGGTTTCAGACTAAAAGAAATGAAAAGATATGAATTCTGATGCAAAACTGTGTTGGAATTCAAATTTCAGGACAAGCAAGGCCCGAATCACAAGTGTGCTGAGCTCGTGCAATTTACTAGAGTCTACACAGAACTGAGAAACATGGTTTCATTGCCCCTACCACCATCTTACTGAGGAGCATGGTTGGTAATCATGGGCGTGCTTACCCCCGTGCATGTTACTAGAAATCTCTTGGATCTCTTAGCACGGTTATAGGGGTACTAGCATTTAATGCTCTCGAAGCATGATCAGAAGAATGGGCTTGCTGAGCCCAATGCATTTTATTAGAATCATACTAAAAATCACTTCCCTACTTTTGAAGCCAAGCACGCTCATCAGCACACCCACCAACATGGGCGTGCTTACATTAAGAAAGGTTTATTTAAGCCCTAAAGTTAGATTTCTAAGGAATCTTCTTCTCTCTTTCTGGAGGCACAAGTTATGGCAGTCATCGACACTATTCAGGGCTAGATCTAGAGTGGAGACAAGCATGGAAAAGGAAGATCATCAGTGATAACCATTGTCAAACCTTCTCCAACATGATTATCAAGCATGAAGGGAGTTTACTAGACAAGTTTTTTTTCTCTGATTGCTTTCATATGATTGTTTGTAAGACTATGAGGGGCTAACCATCTTTCGCTACCTCGGATTATGAATCTTGAATTCTAATGCTTTCATTTTAGTGATATTGATTCTTGATTTTCTTTTTGGTCTCTCTTTTGTTCATATTGCATATCTTTGTTTGTGTTGATTGTCTTGATGCATGTATGTTGCTAGCCTAATGAGGGAATTGAAGATAGCTGCATGAGCATTGCTTTTTCAATGCTAGTTCTCCTGTTGGATGCCAATGTATTTCAAGTTGCTAGTGAACCCTAGATTGATTTGTTGTCTAGAGGGTAATCTCTACTCGTCTAGCTAGGGCACACATTAGGGAAAGGGTTGAGTCAGCTCCAAGCCATGGGTGAGGATGTAATTTATCAAACCCTCCATAGTTATTTACCATGGTCTAAGAATAAACTCTTAAATCATTACCTAGTTATTGCATTTGCCAAAGTGACAATCCAGGGTACTATCTTTTCCATTGCTATCTCTTCAACCCAAACCCTATCTCTTCTTCCTTCTTTATTAGTTGTTCTCCTTTAGTAGTTTAATTAATTCAAACCTAATATTTAAGTTGGCTAGAAATTAGGAAATGAGAAAGTAGCAAGAGCTATTCCAGTGTCATGGGTTCCACTATCCGATCCTATTAGGTACACTTTACAGCTTATACGACCTGTGAACTTGCGGATACGCAAGGGGCGTATCAAGTTTTTAGTGTCATTACCGGGGATTGGCAAATCTTGAGAAAGTTTTACTATCAAGTAATCTAGCCATTTTTCTTTATTTTAATTTATCTTGTTTTCTTTTATTTATTAATTTTTTGTTTTGCTTTTGATTCATGGGTTACTGAATTGGTCACAAGTTTCCTTGCATAACTAGATGGAGTTCATCTTCATCACTTGTAAGTCCAGATCAGGAGTTAGAGAGAACATTACATAGAAGGTCCAGATAAGTAAATCTCAGAGAAACAAGTTCAATGGAAATCATATTATACTAAGACAAATTTGGAGGGAGTAGGGTCCAACATTGTTTTCACTCCTATGATGGAAAATAACTTTGAGCTAAAACCAAATTTGATACAGATGGTGAAGAAGATGTTCTAGTTTAATGGATTTCAGGATGAGGACCTGTATGAACAGTAAAAGAACTTCTTCGAAATCTGTGACACATTTAAGGCAAACAATGTGTCTCAAGATGCAATTCACCTTTGACTCTTTCCATTCTCATTGCGAGAAATGACCAAGCAATGACTATGTTCCTTGCTAGAGGTGTTGATCACTATGTGGACACAGTTGGCCGAGAAGTTTCTTACTCGATACTTTCCTCCTACAAAGATTATGAAGCTCAAAAACAACATATCTTCTTTCAGACAGATGGAGTCCTAAACATTGTACGAAGCATATGAACGATACAAGGAATTATTGAGGAAGTGTCCTCAACACAGGATTGTCGAGTGGATGCAGATTCAAATTTTTTATAATGGTTTGAAATTGACTACCAAACAAATGTTAGATGCAATAGCCGGGATTCTCTTTATAGTAAACAACCAACTAAAGCCAATAATTTTATTGATGACATGCCATCAAATGGCTATCAGTGGAGCTCAAAAAGGAACAAGCTAATGAATGGTACTGGAATTTATTAGGTTGATGCATTGACTGCCCTAGCTACACACGTGGAAGCTAGTGCAAAGAGGTTGGATGCTATGCAAGTTCAACAACAAGCACCAGTCATGAGTTGTGAAGCTTGGGGTGGTCAAGCAAGGATGATTGTTCCATCTGATGAGGGACCCTATAGTATTAAGCAGGTTTATTATATGGGTTAGAACAACTGGTTCCAAAACAACCCCTACAGTAACCCCTACAGCAACGCCTACAACCCAGGCTAAAGGAACCACCCAAATTTTTCTTGGAGCCAATAGGGGCAAGGACCACAAGGGTAGTTCAAGCCACCACAACCATAACCTATAGCTCCTCAACAACCATATCAAGAAGGAAAGGGGCCAACTCTTGAAACTTTATTAGCAAAGTACATCTAAGCAAATGAGGTCCGTCTCATAGGATATGAAGATTTGGTAAGGAAACAACAAGAATTCTTGCAGAACTTGGAATATTAGGTGGCACAGATTCCCAAGACTCTTACTGAATGACAACGCCCCTTGCATGTAACCCACAAGTGCACGTGTTTGTTGAAGTAATAAATCCCAAGTGAGTGGGGTATCGTATCCACAGAGAGTAGGGAATAAAAATACCTAAATTGCTACGTAACCAAGTGAAGATGAATAATGATTGTGTTGATAAGATGTGATGTAAACAGAAATAAAAGAAACAAGAATTAGAGGCACAAGTAAGTGAGAGATAAGACAATCGATAAAAGTGGAGTACTCGGACAATGCTCCCCCTAGGACTTATGATTCAAGTGCAAGACCTACCATTATACTTCCTAATTAATTCTTAACGAGTCATAAAAATCCTAAAGCACACGGTCCCAAACCTAAGGTCAACCATGACTAACCCAACATTATATCCCAGTGGAGAAATCACTCAGTCTCAACACCTCACATTGCACAAAGTTGCATGGAGTTCTAGAGATTCCAAGTGATAAACCCTATTCCTATGTGTAGATCTAACCATTTGGTCCAGGCAGAAACCCCTAGTTACAATTAAGCCCCAGATACTAAAGTCACTTCAACGCTTCACTCTGTTGCTCGTGCAACTAAGCCCCAGTGGAGTTCATCTCTTAGCACTTCACTCTATTGTAACCACAAAAAACTCTAAGGAAATGGAGGTAGGATAAATCACACCGGAGGGGAAAGGGGACACTACGCTACCTCTCGACTCACCCTCGCAACCCTCTCCAATCTAGCTTTGTCTAACCCTCATGGCGTGTCACCCATCCACAAAGATTACCAATATTGACTCTCAACTCTTGTGTCTCTCTAAAGGAGAAATCATTCAACAAGCATTTAAGGTTGGATCTCAATTAAAAGCACACATATTTAAACACTTATCAGCCACTCAATAAGAGGTTTGTTAATGGACAGACAGGTATTGTGATGTTTAATAACCAAATGAATGAGATAAATGTTTATTTATTTATTACGGTAACTTATCAACTATTTAGGGATTTATTAACTTGATCAAACATCATAAGAGACAATCAGTGTCCTATCACGTGCACGCATATAAAAGAATTTCAGGAACCAAAATGAGCTAATAAATCCCCCTTGCCATGCAACCTTGAAGGGAGTGAAATGACATTCTCCCACAGGGGGGCCATGAATAGTGAATTAATAGTGCTATTATAATATTTATATAATATGTTTACAGTATATGTATAGTATTGTAATAGTATTGCCAATCCAGAGATTCAACCTTAGGCCTACCCATTCACCAACCAATGTAACAACCCACTGTACTAGGCAGTGGTTGTTCTAAATATTTTTCGTCTTGGGTCTTGGGTTATTATGATTTATATTTATTAAATAATTCCAATATCTAGTACTATTGTTACTTAACAATAGTCAAAATTGTATTGATTGAGGTATTTATTTATAATAGTATGGGTAATGATATTTAGGCTGAATAGATAAGATGAATTGATAGTCTAAATCACGTGGATGCCAACTTTGCATTCGCATCATTCTTCATCTCTCTCTCTCTTTTTTTTTTAAAAAAAAAAGATTTACTTTCATTTTATAATATAAACCTTTAATGTTTTATAATTTTAAAGTTTAAAGATTCACGCGGCCAATGAATAGTGAATTAATAGTGCTACTATAATATTTATATAATATGTTTACAGTATATGTATAGTATTGTAACAGTATTGCCAATCTAGAGATTCAACCTTAGGCCTGCCCATTCACCAACCAATGTAACAACCCACTATACTAGGCAATGGTTGTTCTAAATGTTTTTTGTCTTGGGTCTTGGGTTATTATGATTTATATTTATTAAATAATTCCAATATCTAATACTATTGTTATTCAAGTATTACTCAAAATTGTGTTGATTGAGGTATTTATTTATAATAGTATGGGTAATAATATTTCGGCTGAATAGATAAGATGAATTGATAGTCTAAATCACGTGGATGCCAACTTTGCATCCACATCATTCTTCATCTCTCTCTTTTTTTTTAAAAAAAAAAATATTTACTTCCATTTTATAATATAAACCTTAAATGTTTTATAACTTTTAAGTTTAAAGATTTATACTAAACTCCAAACCCTAATACCCTAAAATCTTATACTAAAGTTCAAAAAACCTGAGCCCTAAATAATAAATCATAAATCCTAAATTCTAAAGTTTAAATAATAAAAGAAATTATGTCTTTTTTTTAAGAAAAAAGAACGAGAAAAAAGTGATTTCTCCTTCGCCTAATCAATCATCTGAATTTGTATATAAAAGCTAAGACCATGTAAAGTGTCCAATTATATGGATATTTTCCTCAATATCAATATATATTTATTATACGCTAGATGTGTTTATTTATTTCCCAAGTGATTGTCATTAAACAATAATAGTTTAATATGTAAATGGTTACTCTACTATTCAAAAGCCACCCTTTTATTCCCTCTATTATAATTTTAGCCTTTTTAATCCTTTTATTTTATCATTTTTGGCTATCTTAGTTCATCACATAACCACCATCACATTTACAGTTTGACTTAGTTGGCATAGCCTTTTTCTCAATTAAAAATAATAAAAAAGAAAAGATAAAGAAAATATTAAAATTGTCCATGTTCACCTTGCTCTCTCCCCAACACTACCACCCCCCGATACTCACCTACTCCTCAACTGACATAATCCACCCCTTTCGTTGTCACTGGCGAAACTATCCTCACCGATCTCATCACCATGCTCCAGGGCCTCGTCCCCCCTCCCCAATGGGAAGTTCTTGAATCTCTTATGAAAACCCCCTCATTGTGTCACCTATTGTATCATCTCTTCTCTCTTTCTTTTTCTTTCCATGTGTTTCTATATAGTCTACGATGAGATAAGAATAAAGATGATCTTTCTTATGGTTTTTCTTTTCTCTTCAGTTGATTGTTTTCCTCTTTAACCTTTTATATATGTCCATCATTTACCTCCAAACATTCTCTTATACAAAACCATTCAAGATCTCGATGTCCAACACTAATTTTTTATATGTTTGACTGATATATGTACTAATTTCTTTACATGCATGCATTATAGAGTTTAGTCTCCGATAACTTGGTGCAACATGGCCAAGTAATAAACAACCTCCCATTTCTTGACCAAGTCATGGTTTTCATAAACTCAAAGATCACCAAATTAAAGTAACATGGTCCTTATAATCTTCTTAATGATCGCGAAAACAAGGATCTATGATGCCAACTCTCAAGTTCTTCAGCATTTACTAACTCTGTCATCGAGCTTATCCTCACCATACTGAACGAGATTGTCGGAAAACTAACAATCCCACAACAAGCCTTACAATGGCTAACGACGAAGGTGTAACCTTATATTCTGGCAACAAAGATCACCAACATCATTGTCAATAAGTCTACACTATTGATGATGTAGCTCTCATGTCCAACCTAGTCCCTACCATGGTTTCACTCCATGTAGCTCTAGTCCAACTTAGTCTAGAATCCTCCATTTATATATCAACAGCTTATTATTTTGAAACGCTTGAGAATTCTTATTCTCCGTATTTAAGTTCATTCAAGCCTAAACTAGCTCCTTTACTTGCTCCACTCTTACATTCTTAGACATAACCAGACTCCATTGTGGATAAATGCATACTCTTACTTTGTTTATAAGGATGACCCTAATAGGGTTCCATTGGACTATATCTTGTTTACCCTAATACTTTTAAGGATGGTGGTTCCTTACACCAAAATGCACTATGACAACATGTACGCTCAGATAAATGCAATGACCTTTCTCACTTTGCCATTGCTCGTGTGGGGTATGAGGGTTTAAAAGTAAGAGTTTTAGAGATTGGTTGGCCTTTGAGAATCAATGCCGATGAGATTGATGCACTGGGGGGAGGGGGGCTTCCCAACATCAATAAAGACGGTAGATGGTGTTGGTCAAGGGGGTGAGTTCATTCAATTTAGGGATTTGAATATGTGGGTGTGAGTGAGTATTTGAATATTTGTTTATTAATTTTTAATTATTTTTTTATAGAGAAAAAGCTACGTCAGCGAAGTTAAACGATAAATATATCAGTGTTTATGATGAGTGCAATTCATATAGATTATTTTATACCCTTTTCATGTATTTATCTTGTCTTTAAAAGTTTATTTGTTGTGATTTGATGCTATTATGGGTATTATTTTGTATTTGTGTAGAAAAATAGGTTGGAGTAAAAGCACGGTTTCATTGTTCCTTTCATGGGCGTGCTCAAGCTGAGCATGGGCCAACACCACTGTGTTTCACCCCCTGATTTTAACTGGCTTGGAGAAATTGATGGACATGCTCCTGCTTTCAAAAGCCCAGCCTAAGCATGCCCGTGCTTAGGGTGTGTTGAGCCCGAAAAACCCTTTTTAAGCCAGATCTAGGTCATATCTTGGGGCATTCTTATTCCTTCTTCTTGGGTGCGGCTGCCAAGCTTTCCCCCTTCACAATTCTAGGGCCGGAGTGAAGCTACGGTATTGATCTTGAGTAGAGAGGAGCTTGGTCGGCGGGACTTCACCGGAACACCGTCAGAGTTGTTGAGAAGCAAAGAGGGGAGTCTTTCATGGCTTCTTATTCTTTTGTTTTCCTTAGCATTGTATGATCTGTACAACTATGAGGGCCTAACCATTCTTTGGAGCCCCGGATCTATGAACTTGGATGTTTATGTGATACGTTGATTTACTTGCGTTTAATGTCTATGGAGTTCTAGTGTATTCTTGAGTTAAATCATGTATTTGCATAACTTGATGTATTTGATTTGAACAGATGCTTAGGTAAAACTTAGTGTGTGGATTGTCATAGTTGTAGTCACCTTGTGTGATTGCAAAACTTGATGTGTATGGAAACCCATAGTTACCTTAGCAAAACTTGGTGTATTTGAGAACTATAGATGCAACATTGCTATTGAGCGCACGCAAGGATCTTAGGATGTACATGGTAGGCATTAGAAACAAGTCCATACATATTTCTTCATGGGATTAGTCTGGGACACTGCTCTATATCTGTGTTTCTCACATAGTTCATTTCCAGCCCTTACCTGTTATCTTTCCCTCCTTTAGGATTCTTAGTTATCATTTTTACCCATAATTAGTAATCATACTAGACATTGGGAGATCAACTAGTACTAGGAATCCAATCCTTGTGGTTCGACAACCCTACCGCTCACGGGGTACCACTGTATTGCTACCCGTACATTTGCGGAGAGTGCATCAGTTTATGTGATGGACTAAGATTGCCTAAAATGATAAAATGAAAGGGCTAGAAAGGATAAAATTATAATAAAGAGACTAAAAGAACATATTTTGAATAATAGAAGGACTATTTAGATATTTAAACCAACAATAATCATGATGAAGAACATAAAAAATAATAAATAAATCTTCTTATATATAAATAATAAATTAAAATTAAATAATAAGAAGATATTTGATAATTGGGCTAAATATTTGAGCGATAGATGCAATAGATGTCATTTGACTTACTTCTTACTTAATTGTTAATTTTAGTAGGTATTTACAGTTTAAGGGGGATTGAACACATCAACATATATTTAGAGCCTTCAATCTCAACTAACATATTAATGGAGTATAAACAATACTTGAGTCTTGTCAAATAAGTAAAATATAGAAGTATAATTTGCTAATAAAATAAAATAAAAAATCTTCTGAAATAGCTTTTATCTTTTGAAATATTCAAAAAATACAACCATCATGCACATATTTGAATTATATTACATTATAAGAGTAAAAGATTTGCTAGAATTGTGTGGGCGCAACACAATTAGCATCATATTTATTTTTTGAAGAATATACCTTCCCACACCAAGCCCAAGGGATGCTACGGAAACTTGTTCCTATACATCAGTGTGAAACAATTCAACTTTGCTGCTTTTGGTTTTCTACTGACTTTTGAAAGACTCACCTTTTTCTTTTTTTTAGAAAATACTAATTTCACATAAGTTATGCTAAACAAACTTTAACTCCAATAACTTTCCATTTGATACCAGCATGTCTATTTCCCTTGTCACTCATACGCCCAAGACTATAGTGTTATAAACTTGAATTAGTTGAAGCATCTATAAAGGCTAATGTTACTTTCAAACTAGAGGTTATATAAAGAGCTCTAGCTATATTCGATCGAGCAACCACCATAGGTTCTTTGTTGATCTTCCAACAACCACCATTAAAGGTCACAATATGCCTTCCATCGTGGAGTTGTATTATTCAAATAAGATTATTTGGCTTCATTTTAAGTACATGCAATACCTTATGGACTCTCCAGATAGACCCATTTGACATCTTCAGTTATTCAAATAAGTCAACATATGCCATCTTATGAATTGAAGTACCTGAGTCTAAAACCCAGAATAAACAAGACTCTCAAAACATCTAGTACTTCCTCGATTATGTATTACACTACAACAAAAACCGTTATTTGCGACACATTTTTGTGACACAAAAAATAAAAAATATGTCACAGATCGCAATTTGCAACATAATTTGCGACATAATAAAATGTGTCACTTTTCAGATGTCGCAAATATTTGCGACACTTTTGAAGATTATGTCGCAAATTTTGCGACACAAAATAAAACCGTTGGAAATTTAATCGCAATTTATGAATCTTCTGAAACAATATTTGCATTCAATTTGCAATGATATGTGATAATTTATTGCGACACAATTTCTGTGTCGCAATAAATGTTGCAACTATTTGAGACTTTTTGCAACATTCTTTGTGACTTATTTTGATTGTCACAAAACTTTAATCGTCACAAACTGTGTTGCAAATATTGAGTTTTTTTGCAACAATTTTTGCTACTCATTTTGTTTGTCGCAAGACTTTTTGTGTCGCAAGTTATGTTGCAAATGTGTATGATATTTTGCAACAAAATTTAAGACCCATTTCAATTATTGCAAATTGTGTCACACATTGTGCTGCATCTTGGTGAGATATTATGCGACACAATTTTATTGTCGCAAATTATGTTACAAATTAATTATTCATAACTATAATTATTTATAATAATTTTTAACTATTTTCACAAACCTGTTTTAAAGCCTAATTTACAATCCTGAACAATAAACAAACTTCAAACTCAGGATGTGAAGAAAACATTTGGTGACAATAATATAATTGATTCATTAATTGATTGATTCATAAAAGAGGTTAACAACATCATCAGGAACAACAAACAACATGAGATCCATGAACAAAGCCCCAACTCCGCCTGATCATGTAGATCATCAATGAGAATGGAGGGCAATCCATAAGTCAAGTAACAAGCAAAGTTTCAATTAAGTAAATATATCTTTATCTAAACCTAGGCAGCAAAACACACACAGATGGCTCCCAAATTCTGACACGACATCTACTAAGCCTCTGTAGCCACCGACTGCTGTAATCTAGAAAAGAAATGAGAGAAAAATTCATGTACATTTGCGCAATTGTCTGATTGATCTTTTGGGATATATGAGATTAGGATGGGTTGGATTTAATCAAGCAAAACTCATATTCCAAGTTTAATGCATGATATGTTCCAAATTATATCCTTACTCCAGCAGAACTAAAGAAGGAAGATTGAAAGTTGAACCTACCCCGGAGGAGTGAAATAAACGGATAATGCTGACTGCGGAGCGCATTGAATTTTTGACAGAGCCTTCCCATTTATGCTGTACCATGTCAGAATTGGTTCAGAACCAACTACAAGGATATGCTGAAAACAAGACATAAGCCAATGAGAAATTAAAAAAACTTTGAAAAACCTTCCTTGAAATAGAACTGGTAAATAACCGATAATGGGGATGAACTCTATACATGCCAAAATTTTCTCCATTTTCTGAACATAAATGAGGTCCAAATGCATGCAGCACAAAAGTAAAAATATGATGAAGGAAGACAGTCCTTCAGGTGCAGGATAACCACATCCATTTAACTTGGTTACCATCAAATGATACATCTTGCACTCGGGGCATGGCTCTCAATATCAAAAAAATACACTCACAAGAGAGAAGACTCCAAACCGATAGGGTCCCTTCCAGTGCCAGTAAAGCCTGAATTAAGAAAGTCATGCTTTCATTCTCTTTTTAGATTTAGTAAACCATATTCCATTATATTTTTAAAACTATGCAACAACAATAACTTTGATCCACTGCAAACATTCTTGTGAAGAGAAACTATATTTCCTGGTCTTTGATCCTTAACACGGATAAAAAAATGCTAAATTGTTACTTGCATAGCGAGTATTAGAACCAGACAACAAAAAAAGCAGTAGTAAGCATACATCGCGAGTAAAAAATATCGAGGGAACCGAATAAAGAACTTTACCAGCCAGCTCTCACTTGCATCAATCGCCGGACAACCGACCCATGAAGTTTCCTTCAGCTTACGGCCCTTTTCTGGATTTATAACTTAGGTGCATAATCCATTCATGCAATCTACAAATAAAAATCACAATTAAAAAATGGATGATCCGTTGAACATTCACATTTTATAAATTATAAGTAGGCCAAAAGTATATAGATCTAACAACAGAGGCGCTACTTAAATTCCATAAAATGCTGGATAATAATAGATAGAAGGGCAATGAAATTAAAAAAATTAAAGTTACAGAAAAGCGAGATCCGTGTCATTTGATAGATAATTTTTGAAAAAGGTTTGCACGCTTACCCCATATCCGTGTTGATCCATCCTTTGAACCCAGTGATAATCTAAAAAGACAATGCATGACAATAAGAACAATTTAGCAATGACAACAAGAAAAGATAATAATTGAATACTTAGTTAATAACTAAATGGATCCCTTTCCTCATTGCTTATCCAGAGGGTTCTGACGCACTCTAATATAAGTATTGAAGTTCCAAGGACTGCAACAGATGGACAACAATATGGTCGATTGCAATAAATTAAGATCAACCAACTAAAACAAGATAATTGCATAAAGGTCGTTTCCTCAAAAATATTGTGAGCAAGATTGATGTGTAAAGACTATTCATGTTTAGAAATGGAAGATTGATCGACAAGAGAATTTTGTTAGAACACAAGGGTGACCACAAAAAATGTGAGTAGAAGAACATGATCATGTTTGAGAAAAGGAAGATTGATGAACATATTGATTGCAAAAAGATCAATCAAACTACCGAATAGTGCCTCAGGAGAAAAATGATGGCATGTAGAGTCCATTAGGAAAGATCAAGTGGCAGATAACATGCCAGGTATAGCAAAAGTTGAATCATGTGATTGCTCCTGAAAAATGGCTACATGGAAATGAAATTCCAAAGATAATTACTTCAATATTAGACAAAACTTCATTACAGGAAAAAAAATTTTGGAAAACAAGAATAACCTGATTACTTGATTCACGAGCAACTACACAATGCAAATAGTCTGAATGACCCCTAAAGACCATTTTTCTCTTTCCATTCTCCTGCAACAGCAATATGATTATTGAGTGAGCTCCAAAGCTACATAAAATAAAAGAAATGAGGGGAATAGCTTACAATCATGTTGTGGTGATGCACCTGGCATAAGCAATTTGTTTAATACTTCAATACATCATTAATAATATAATATATTTACCTCAAAAATATACATACCACATTCTAGCAGTAAGCGCATGCATCACCAGTGGCTGATATGATGCATCCTTCCTAAACAAGAAATGTCCCATAATATTTATATGGTGGTTTAAAGAATTTCAAAAAGTATTGATTTATTTTCAACACGGAATATATGATATGGGTTCTAGTATGCGGCCTAACCTACTTGTTAATTGCAATCACATTGTATTCAGGGACTGTAGAATGTGCACTCCAAGAACCTCAAGAGAAAAAAAGAACAAAGAGACAATTACTTGAAAAATAACAATGAAATCACTAAGAATGATATATATACTGATATATAACCTAGTACATGAAAACATTCTGAAATTTTGCAGGCAATGATATTAACATAACTCAGTGCCAATGTAATATCCTTATTCATATTCATATAAGATACATGGTCCCATTGTGTTGCAGATATACTTTGTTAAGTGAAGAATTAAGCATGATGTGTCAATATAATAGAATAGAATTTTCTAAAAGTGTGATTCTATTGTATCAAATTTATGACGGATGAAGTAATCTCCACATAGGTACAAATCTCAGAGTGGTTTAACACTACCACTTTATCTATCATCCTTAAAGCATATACAACTTGCCATTTGAACGGAAGACAAAGAACCTTTAAAAGTTTCCCTCAAATAACTAGTACTAATTACCATACCATATGAACAGATACAGTAGATCCATATTCCTTTCTCATGCTAGTTATACACACACACACACACTAGCCTCATGTACACATATAGCAGCAAATTTGCAAATGAATATAAGTTCTAAATATATAGACTTCGGCTCCTTTTATTCTTCTCACAGTATTTTCTATATTTTGCATCATTCCAAATCAATAACAACTACTCCCAGACATTATTCCTAATACCACTATGCAAATATAAAAACAATTAGACAACATCAAGAAATTTTCTGAATAATTAACAACAAACTCAAGCTTATATTAAGAGCTGTAAGTTGAGTTTTCTATAAATGAAAAAATAAACATTTGCTGTAAACTTATGCCACCAATCCATTGCACAATATTAATAGAACAAGATAGTTCCATGTTTTGTATTCTAATATTTGAAGAATTTCCATCATCATCCATGATACTGATAATCCATTCCATTAGTAGTGATTCCAGGGAGCTGTAAGAAAACCATGCAGTCCATGAGAGTTTCTACTTACACAAATATTTTTCATGATCAGCTTTCTTTTGCTTGTAATATATCATTTTACATGAATACCAAACGTCAACAAGAAAACTAGACTTTCTCATCACAAAAAATTAGAGAACTCTCAACCTTATGTACACATGACATTGTTTATAGACTTCAATAACATATCATCTTAGACAGCATCCAGTTACTAGTATATATGTATATGGCCCCAAACAGCTATTCCAAAACTTACCAGGTTTCCAAATGTCAATGACGTAGTGTGTGGCTACTGGCGTCGACAAAGCTTTCCTCATGTCCATATGTTGTGCTACAGGTAATGTGATGTAGCTGAATTACATAGAGATTGTATGGATAAAATTGGTAAAAAGAAATGTTCAGTTGGTCAATGGATCACCTGAGATAGCTTAAAGCTAACATTCTGTAGAGACATGTGAAAACCAAGAGGTGTAATCCAATGGAGTAGAAGAATATAAATGTTTGAGCATACCTGAGCGTGAGAGTTATCAGTGAGTAGGGAAACAAAAGTAAAAGTAAGAATCAGAGTAATGTTGCATTTGTAAAGCATGAGAATGAAAAAAGAAAAAGAGTTTGATATCTATTTATGTTTCAATATCATTTCTTTAAGCACCAAAGAGAAACAGAAGAGAAATAAGATGTGATGCTTTAATAGATAGATAGATATTGTGACATTTTGTCTCTTTCAACATGCAACATGGCCGAAACTTTGGAAAGGAAATAATCATACTCAAAGAAATCATGGATTGAGCAAGAGGGTCTGAACTTTTATTGGTTTACATTTCTATGTATTCATTAGTGAAACCAACCTAGAAGCTCGACAAAATATCGCTAAAAAGTAAGCTGCCGATTACTATATCCTAATAATTGTGGACCCATATTTTTGTGCTTTGCCAAGTGGTTGGGGTTCAAATTATGCTCTTCAGGGACTTTTAGTAATTTAATTGTTGTTTGGCTTCACCAACAAAAAAGCTATTTTAATCAACAACAATCACAAACATTTGTTGTAAATCACAACACATCCATGTATGATAAACCAAACTATTTATATTTATAGGAGGCAAAGTCTGATTGCTAATGTCACACCCCGAACCCAGCTCACTGGACCCTGTACGGAGACAAACGGCCGCAGCCCCACAAGGTGTGAGCCTCATAGGCCTGCAAGGCCTTAGAATCTGATTCAGGACAAGCAAATCTATAATAACCCAACTGAGTTATAGGATTACAGACTTTACAAAGTACACAATACCAGGATACAGAAGTCCAAAATACAAAATACAAGAATACAGGGATAGATAATGACAATAACTCAAAATTTACAACAAATAACACAGCATCTACAGACAATCTTTCAAGATCCACGCTGGTCTCACACTCTTGATCATAAAATTATTCAAAATAAATCCATGAGCTTACTACCACAGTAAGTAATCCAGAAATTATTTTACAACCACAGGGTTTATAAATCTTGAATTCAAATGCGAGAACAATTAAGCTTTTTAAATCAGACTGAAAAGAGTTTACATACAAATAGCCCATTAGGGGTATAATTTTCAAATATTGCCATTAACCAAAACATTGCAGGTAAAAGAATTATCAGTTGTCAAAACTGTCAAACAGAGATATAGTAAATCGTCAGATATGAGCATAGATCTCCAAAGCATAGTTAGACTAAGCCAAAAATTTTAGAGGTATGTTTCAATTATACCAGATTTTCAGAATATTACAAGTTTTTAAAATAAAAATTTTAAATAACTTGTAGAGTTTAATATTCTAATAATAGGATATATCCAAATATGTCATGCACCAACAATTTGCATATTCTAATAAAAGAATATTTCCAAATATAATTTACTAGAATTTAAAATCCAGAAATACGATATCAAAAATACAGAAATTTTGAGACAGGACAAATATTTGTGTTTTTGCAGAAAACCAAAATAAAAAGTCAAAGGAGAGATTAACAGGTTTCAGCGTATGTCTCCAAATTCATTGTAAATGCCAAAAGTCATTTGTTTATCCTCAGTGACAGACCCGAGCCAAAATAAAAGAAATCATTTATTTACCGTCGATGACCCGAGACTGAATACCAGGTGGACATTGATTATTTCACCGAACGGACATGGTGCAAAACTACAGTCTCATTTTCCCAAAATTACTTGTCGACAAGGTCAGGGTTTAACCCCCCACTGACAGGGTTGCATATCGCTCATTTGGAGACCAAAATATTCAGATACAAAAAATATTCGCAGAGTACAAGTTCAGAGTTTTCTAAAATTCCTCAAGTTCATATATATTCAAAAAATACAGATAAATATCAAAATCTCACTTTAGAGAAAATAACTCGATAACGAGAAATGGAATATAAACATTTAAGCACATGAAATATTTAAAATTATTCAAAACACCAGCTCTTTCAAAACTAAATTAAATTATTATATAAATAAATAAATAAATAACGGAATTAACTAAGTCAATCCAAAAGATAGTAGAATCATCAACCCATGCCTACAAACAAACAAATTTTATAAACGTTGAAGTAATCATATGAATGTAATCGCACACTTAGTATAAATAATAAATTAATAACCAAGTTAAAATGAATAGCAATCATTTAATTAGCATTACACCAATGTAAAATCAAAATAATTAATTAAAGAAAATACCTCAAAATACATATTCCAAATAAAATAACAAAATACTAGATAATTATTTTACCGAATAAAATAATTTCTCAAATACTGAAATTACGGAGTTATCGGTAGATTACTTACATCGAAAATACTCTACTCCATGACACAATGCGACGACCCAAAGTCACTTCTCAAATGGTCCTATAACAAAAGGATTGTCAACTATTACAACTCAAAAAAATCATGAACCAATCAAAACATTAATGAAAAACATAAACTAGGGTTGTTGGTCATCATCAAGGCAACTATCTAAGATCACACAAGGACTGCAAGGTCACTTTCAAATGGAAACAAAAATACATTCTAAGGTTGCAGAAATAAAAAGGTAAGTGTGTTTTGCTATGCATGCACTAGTTGTCCCTTAAGCATTCTTGAAATAAGACATGGAGACATGCAAGTCAACCAAAATTACATGCATAAAGTCACACCACATGAGAGCATGCATCTCAAAGCTTGGGTTTCCCAAGATTGGATTATCTAAAGAATTCAAAAACACTACAAAGGCTGCAAGTTTTCACTAAATTCACATGTTAACATTCTTTTATCTTCAACAATAATTATTAACCTTCTCCAATATGGAATTTAATCCATAAAAGCAACCACAAAATAAAGATATACAAACTCAACAACAACAATAATGCCATAAAGGAAATCTCATAGTTGGCATTACCACTAGTCCATAAAACCTTGAACTTTATACTAGGAGAAATACTTTATTGTAAATGAGCATATCAAAATGGTTGCAGGTCATAAAAATGCTTAAAAAGTAATGGTTTTAAGTAAACATTAGATGCTCACAAACAAGGCATTATGCAGCCATAACCTCATGTCTTTATCATCATAATTCCATCACATCTCTCTAACCTCCAGTAGTGGACACCAAAGAAGAAAGAGTAGAAACCCACCATACTCTAGATTTAATGAAATCAAGCTTCTTCCAACATTCATGTGTCCAAAACCCAACCATTCTATAACAAAGGGCTGATTGTATCAAAGTCATGCTATCATAAATCTAACAATTTCAGAAAATCTTATACTCACCCCTCTATCAAGTTTCCACGCCGGAGCATCGTCGGAGCTTCGTCGGATTTTCAATCCCAGAATTATATATATATATATATCTCTCTCTCTCTCTCAAAGAAAACTCTTGAAGAAGGATGCTAATCTCTCCCTAATACAAGCTGGCCACAACTAATAAACAAGGCAACAACAACTTAAGACAAGGCTTCATGAAAATCCGGGGTTTACAAGATTGAGAAATTAAAAATTTCCTTGAATCCGGGCTTTAAGCATGGTTACAAACAAAAGAAGACAAAGCATTTAAACACTGGGGCCCACAGAAAACTATGTGCAAACCAGATCAACCAAAATAAAGACATGATAAGGCCAACTCTAGTGGCAAGTTTAGAACAATCTTTATTCACATAGATAAATTTCAAATTTATCAGCACTCCAAACATCAAAATTTACCTATATCATTTTTACCATAGCGAGGAACAACCACCCATAGTCTCTACCATCACTGCACAAAATTAAGAAAATAGTTTGAAATTTAGCAGTATGAAGAATCACCTAGAAAGATATATATATATATAACATCTCAACAAAATAACAATAATAATATTTATTATTATTATAAATTTTAAAATATATAATACAAGAAAGCATGGGTGTGATAATTAATGTTGTCCCATTTAGTTTCTTTCAGAATGAGTCTTTGAGTCAAATCATGTTTATTGTCATATGTCTTCACAAGAAAATCACATTCAATTTAGTATACCAATTAGTCTAATGGTTTGTTCATACATCACAATAATAGCATCTCATGAGGTTTAAATAATTAATTAATTTATTTATTTATTTAAAAATATATCCCCATCTTAATTGAATTAGTTACTTTATATATATATATATAATTTTTTCCAACAGTGCAAGTAAAATACATGCAACTAGCGAAACCAATCTACCTAATTAATAATTGTCTCCAGCTTTTATTGACTTAATTCACTATTAATTAGGATTAGTGATTGATAACCAGCAAGCGCGGGAGAGATTAAGAAAGAAGCAAGGTTGCGGGCAGTCCGGGCAGGCAATGAACGGCCGGATGAGTCAGGCAGCAAATGGACGGCCAGATGAGCTCTATCGGCCAGCCATGAAAGCGACGTAGGTGCCATTGTCTGAAATTCATCTAACTGCAAATGAATTTATCAATATGAAGAATCAACTAGAAAGATATATATATATATATATATATCCATACTTGAAAACTTAACCTTTTCTTAAACCTTAAGTGAAATCTATTTGAGTTTGGTCCCAAGATATCTTATTAGAATTCACTGTATTGAAAGGTATGCAAATTGTAACAATGCTTCAAAATTATGTGCCATCTAAATTAATGCTATGTTGTCAAGAAAAGTTTGAAATGATAGTCTTGCATTTAATTTAATGCTAATTGGTACTAATATGGGGCCATGGTGAGTTAAAGCAATATGATCATGTATGGCTAATCTTTTTCATCCTTCATAGGCATCAAGGCCATTAAATCCAAAACAAACAATGATATGATTTGATAACTAATTGATAGTTATAGATGTTTGGTGAAACCTTGCTTATGAATTACATATATATGTATACCAAGTTTACCAAGTTCTCTTTAACAAGTGTACTTTGTTTTTTACCATCAATTTGAATGATAATTACCTATCTTTTTATCAACCCTTTCTACAATCCAAACAGATAAACTATGAATCCATTGATGGAAAGAGTTTATGCAAAAACGACAAATAAAAAGAATATGTAATATAGCAAGTAATTAAAGTAAAACTTTGACATTCTTCTTCTAGTATGTCATTTTTTAATCTATTCTTAATTCACTACACTTAATTATCTAGTTGGATGTATTGACATATATCAAAACTATGAATCACATATGTATACTAAGTATACCAAGTTCTCTTTAACAAGTCTCCATTATGTATCTTATATGTTTACCATTAATTTGAATGGTAATTAGCTATCTTATTATCAACCCTTTATACAATCAAAATAGACAAACCATGAATCCATTGATAGGAAGAGTTTATGGGAAAACGACAAATAAAAAGAATATGTAATATAGCAAGTAATTAAAGTAAAACTTTGACATTCTTCTTCCAGTATGTCATTTTTACTTTGTTCTTAATTCACTACATTTAATTATCTAGTTGGATGTATGACATGTATCTAAATTATGAATCACATATATATGCATACCAAGTATACCAAGTTCTCTTTAACAAGTCTCTATTGTGTATCTTATATGTTTACCATTAATTTGAATGGTAATTAGCTATCTTATTATCAACCCTTTATACAATCAAAATAGACAAACCATGAATCCATTGATAGGAAGAGTTTATGCGAAAATGATAAATAAAAAGAATATGTAATATAGCAAGTAATTAAAGTAAAACTTTGACATTCTTCTTCTAGTATGCCATTTTTACTTTGTTCTTAATTCACTACATTTAATTATCTAATTGGATCTATTGACATGTATCTAAATTATGAATCACATATATATGCATACCAAGTATAACAAGTTCTCTTTAACAAGTCTCTATTGTGTATCTTATTTTTACCATTAATTTGAATGATGATTATCTATCTTAGTATCTTCCTTTTCTACAATCAAAACTAGCAAACTATGATGAATCCTTTGATAGAAAGAGTTTATGTGAAAACAACAAATAAATTACGTAATAGGCGAGTAAGTAAAGTGAAACTTCGACATTCTTCTTATAATGTTTCATTTTTACCATGTTCTTAATGTTCATAATTCATTATATCTAATTATCTAGTTAAAAGTATCAACATATCTAACATGCTTGCTTGCATTAGTTACACATATATAGAGATATGTCTTATAAAACATCCATCTTCGCTTGGTTGTTTAAATATTCAAGCCATATATTTGTATATATATGTATAGAGAATAACATTTAGTATTAACTAGTGAGATTTTGAGATTGATTAATAGAGTACATCATTCTCTTATTCGCATCACTCTTAAGAATGAAAAAAGTCAATCACAATCACCATGCAGCAAGTCCATGCAAACTTAACTAGTACTGAAAACTTTGCAAACATATAACAACATGCAACTGCACCATCAAAACCATACCATAAAACTACCAATCTACAACTCAAGTAGTTCATTATGCAAATGAAATTTAGATTTATAAAAGACATAAACAAAAGAGTTTAATTTCTTTGCCACCAAATGTTTGAGTACACTGTTCTTCAAGAAAGATTCATCTGTGTCACTTCCATGTCATTCAAATGAAGTTTTAGCCATCCATTTCTTCACCAATTTTCATAATTCAAAGTTATTTTGATTCCTCTACTTGTCTTCTACAACTTCAAATCATAAAAACTCAAAGATATTACTTAAATTTTGAGTTAGAACTCCAAAACTCCATGAAGCTCACTTGCAACCACAGTCCCAACCAATGCAAATTAAACATCAAAATTCTCCCAGACTACTAGACCAAATTACATGAGATCACCGCCATTAGAAAGCTAAGAACCAAATCTAATTTCTAGTGAAATCCTCATTAAATAACCAGGGAAGAACGGACACGGCAAAACCAACGACGTACCGGTGTCGTGCTGGTGTCCGACATGAATACGCCATCGACACGATGGGACACTGTATCCGACACCCTCTCATACGATTGGACACCTCTCAACATCCCTGGACATGGCCAAACTAGATTTTTGCCGGCATGAGGCTTGTAAGAGGATGAAATTGAGGTGATGAGAGGTGGATTGATGGAGAGAAAAGGGGTGCTACGCATGATGACAGAGGCGACAGCTACGGGGGTTCGAGGGAGAGGCTTTATGAGGCTCTACGCATGGAGGTGATGAGGATTCGAGAGGTGGAGAAGAGGCGCTGTGCGCGGAGGTGACAAGGGCTGGAGAGGTGGAGGAGAGACGCTATGCGCGAAGGTGACAAGGGCTGGAGAGGTGGAGGAGAAGCTCTGTGCATGAAGGTTAGGAGGGCTGGAGAGGTGGTTGATAGGCTCTGCGCGCGGAGTTGATGGGGTAGGAGAGATGGTCCGGTGGAAGAGAGTCGCCGCGCGGGTAGGTGACAAGGGTTGGGGAGGAGCGGCATGGCGGCTGACAAGGTTCCATCATTTCATGCCTTTTAAGATCTAGGGTTACTCCACAAAAATCAATCCTGACTGTTGATTTATTATTATTTTTTTTAAATTTTGTTCAGACTCTTTTGTAATTTACTCTTTACAAATATATATTATAAGATATTATAAGGGTAAATTTTTCATGTAGTCATTGTGTTATGACGGATTTCCACTTTGATCATAGTATTTCAATTTGTTTCTTTTTGGTCATTAGTTATCGATTTGTTTTCACAAGTTGGTCACTTGGGGCTTTCCGGCCCAATTTGAATGTCATGGCCCCCGGAAATGCCACATCACTATTTTTTTAATATTTCTCTCATCCCATTTGCAGAAAGGATGTTGACTCGGCTAACATAACCCCAGCCAGGATGCTGACTCAGCTCATTTAATCCTAGTCAGCATCCACCTACTCTTCTCCTTTCCCATTCTATGCTAGGGTTCATCCTTCCAAACAGAGAGAGAAAGGGGAATTCAATCCGAGTGAGGAAGACATCCGATCTGAGAGAGGAACGGGAGAGAGAAAGGGGAGACACTCACTCAAAACACGCGGTTTATCCATCAGCGATGAAGCGAGGAGAGGAAGAAGAAGTCCTGAATTTCGGACGACTAAAGTTAGGGCTAACCGGCAGCAACCATAGTTGCTCATAATGCCAAACTGTTGGAATATAAGAGATGTGGAAAGCACAGCACCAAAATATGGTAAGTTATATTCTTGTCCATTTTCAATTTATTTTCATTTCCATGTTAATTTACTTTTTCAATCTTTCTTGATTCTTACCATTTTGTCCTTATCTTAATCTGTAGTTCTTATTGGGACCCAGTTCTTATCCTCTCCTTAACCTGCAAAAACTAGCCCAAATAAGATATATACTCAACTGAGTTTATTTCTTGATGAAATGTGAGGTTCCTTTATATACTCTTGATAGTTGTTCCTGATTTGTTAATTGCTTGGTTGTGCTTTGTGTAATAATTGAAATTATCTCTGTGGAGTACATAATTAACATGCTTTGGTGAAGTACATGATGAACACCATTAAATGCATCTAATTATATTGTTTGGATGTGTTTGTATGGCATACTTGTATGTATTGTATGTATGATGTACTGATTGTAATTTATATGTGTTTTATTATTTCTTATAATAATTTCCATTGTTTTCAGCCAGTGCCCTTTGTCGATTTTTTTACAATACAAATGTACTATGGGATGGATTATATTGCAAATTGAAGTGATTATAGGATGGCAGGTTTTGTAGATTTTTGTGATGTTGATTTCATATCTAGATTGGAGATTTTAGATATGGCCAGAGATTTAAAGATTATTGTAGATGGGTGCAGTTTATGGTCGATTGAGAGTAGTAGTCAAGTAGCAAGGTTGAAAGAAATAAAATCTAACTCAGATGTCATTCTGATGGCTTCAAGTGTGGGGCAGAATAGGATTGAAAGTGTTTATGTGAAGGTTGTTATGATGGATGGTCCCATTGGTCTGAACAAGTCAGGAAATGTTGCAAGTGTAGGCCATTCTGTTTTACATGCTTGAGTAGACATATTTTTATATATGTTTTACATGCATTGAGCATCATTTTTACTATGGTTTATGTCTCATATTGTGTATTTGGTGTTCTTTTATGCATATAGGTTGTGAATGCCTTGAAGAGTAAAAAGGAAGTAAAGATGGGCTATAAAGACATAATGTTGGGAGTTCTTGTTCAATTCAAGGACCAAGACACGAGAGGAGTTTATAAACGTGGAGATGTATGCCAACTTCCAAGAAGATTCAAGTCAATTCACTAGTTGGAAGGGCACAAAGGCAGCCACATCTTCATGTTTCTTCTCTTTGTGAAGATTGCAAGACCTCTCAAAGATACATCGATGAAGAAAAGTTTTATAGCCTACCACATGGACGTGTGCCCGGACATGTGGCCTCAAGAGAAGAGTGATTGGGCCGCATTTTGGGAAAGTACTGTAACATAATTACTGTAGCAGTAATGTATCAAAAATACTGTTCACGCGCCTGCGTGGAAATTCCACGCGCCCGCATGAAAATTTCTGCAGCCCACGCGGCCGCATGAAAAATCCACACGGGCGCGTGAGGGCACGTGACAGGCGCGATCTAAGGCCTATAAATAGCCGTTTTGCCCTATTCTTTCTCATCTTTTGTGCAGTTCTTGAGGGGTGAGACGGCTAGGGTTTGGAGAGGAGGTCTTTGTGGCTTTGGAAGCACTTCGTCACCAACTTTGATCGATTCCTCCTCCGTCATAGCATCAACGAAGCCACCAGTGAACCTAGCTTCGGAGTGGGTCCTTCAAGACGTCGAAGCTCTCCATCAAGACCATCAGTTCATATATAAGGGGGTTTATTTCTATGGTTTTGATGTACTTTCATTCATTAATGGTGTGTTTTGTATGTTGCTCCATGGAGAGCTAAAACCCTGGAGGGTATTTGGGCTTGTGAACCCTAGGATTCTCATATTTTGTGGATTTACTTAGTGTTTCTATTTAATCCGAGTTTGATTAAGTTTTAATCTTGCTTGTTTAATTAATCCTTGTGGTTGATTAGATTTGCATGATTTGTTACTTTGATGTGAGAGAGGTCTCCATTAGAGTTAGAACTTCAAGGTTAAAGAGGGTTGAGAGGGTGAGTCATGAGATAGTGGAGTGTCCCCTCTCCCTTCTGATTGAGTGTATTCTATCTCCGTTCCTTAAGCTCTATGCAACCATATTTGGTGTGAGGTGTGAGATTGAGAGATTTCTCCGCCGGGACCTTGTAGGGGGTTAGGATCCTTCGCCGAGAATTAGGGTTGGATCAATTTTTATTAATCGGATACAACTCTTGGAATCTCTAGAGTGCTTTGCAGTCATATGTGGTGTGAGGTGTTGAGATTGAGCGATTTCTCCACTGGGACCTCGTAGGGGACTAGTATCGGTGATCGGGAGGCCAGATCCGATTATATTTGGATTTCCATGACTTAACTTACTCATCATAGAAACACTTTGCTTATTCGGTACCTAATACCTGAATCCTAGGGGGAGCATTGCCCGAATACCCCACTTTTACTGATTGAGATCTCCATCCATTTAACCCTTGCATATTCGTCTCCAGTATTCACTTCTTCGCACATTAGATCACCACACCTTTCCATTTATCATTAGGTTAGAAAGCAGAGAAGAAGTTAGTACTAGTAGCCCTGTTCCCTGTGGATTCGATTACCCACTCACCGGGGTAATTATTACTTCGACAACCGTGCACTTGCGGTATATACACGCATATTCGGACGCGTGTCAAGTTTTTGGGAAGTGATGCAGAGACTGATATTCATGACTCCGAGTATAGTCTTAACAGTGAAGGCAATGAAGGCAGTGAAGGCAGTGAAGGCAGTGAAAGGAATTCTGCTGCTAATTAAGGATCTGATGCTGATGTGAATGTTGATCAGGTGGTAGATGATGATGAGCAGGATGTACAGACTGACCATGCTGATTATGATAAGCTGCAATCATGTTCTTCAACTAATGAAGAAGGTATCAAGCTTCCAAAGCCCAAATATTCTGAATTTAGAGAACATGCAGATATGAAAGATCCTCAGTTTAAAATAGGGATGAAGTTTAGGAGTTTTGCACAGTTCAAGCAAGCAGTGAAAAACTATAAGATAAAGAACAGGGTTGTTATGAACTTCAAGCAAAATAGCAAAGTCAGGTGTAGGGCATATTGTAAAAAAGGATGTCCATGAGATTAGCAACTCTCATCACTGGTGTTTCATGAGTGACAAGCAGAAGGTAAAAAAAATATTACTAAGTTTAGTTTGTTAATTTACCTTTCAATGATAGTATGATGTATGTGTTGAATTAATTATCCTTTGAATCATATTATGTTTCTATGTGCTGAATTTTCCTTTGAATCATAGTTTGCTATATGTGTTGAATTTTACTTTGAATCATAGTATGTTGTATATGCTGAATTAATTTTACTTTGAATCATAGTATGTTTCTATGTGCTAAATTTTACTTTGAATCATAGTATGCTCTATGTGCTCAATTAATTTTCCTTTGAATCATAGCATGCTATATGTGCTGAATTAATTATCCTTTGAATCATAGTATGTTTATATGTGCTGAATTTTCCTTTGACACATAGTATGCTATATGTGCTGAATTTTACTTTTAATGATAGTATCCTATATGTGCTTAATTTTCCTTTGAATCATAGTATGCTATATGTGCTGAATTAATTAACATTACTTTGTGTTTGCTTTCTTTCTTTTTTTTTTTAACTTGTCCTGTGAATGTTTGCTTGTGAATGGATCTTCACTTAGGGCATTCTAAATGCAATTAAGGAAATCTTCCCTTATAGTGAACATCAATTCTGTGCGAGACATATACATACAAACTTTAGGAAAAAAATTTAGAGGTAAAGGTCTTAAGGACCATTTATGGGCTTGTGCTAGGAGTAGTTACATCCTTGTATTTAGCATGGCAATGGAAGCACTCAAAGATAAGTCAGGAGAAGCCCACACTTTCATGAAAAATATTGACCCTGTCCATTGGAGCAGGTCACACTTCAAATCAAAATTTAAGTGTGACATGTTGCTTAGCAATTTATGTGAATGCTTTAACAGCCAAATACTTGAAGCTAGGACAAAAGGGATAGCTAGTCTTAATGAGATGATCCGAACATAGCTAATAGTTATGATACAAAAGAGAAGAGATTTAATGAATAAATGCACCACACAGCATTGTCCTAAAATTATTAACAAGCTAGAAAAGAGCAAATAATTAAGCTGGTCATGCAAGACAACTTGGTCAGGTGGTGACAAGTACCAAGTTGCATGTTTAGATTGGCAATTTATTGTTGACTGCAAGGAAATGTCTTGCACATGTAGGAAGTGGCAACTGATAGGTATTCCCTATTGCCATGCAATATCAGCCTTGTATTACAACAAAAAAAATCCCCGAATATTACATAGATGAGTGTTATAAAGTTAGTACTTTCCTGGCCACATATAACCATATATTAAACCCAACACATGACGTAAACTGTTGGCCCAAGTGTCCACAAGCTCCAATCATACCCCCAGAAGCAGCAAACAAAAACAGGGGCAGGAAACAATGATGAGGAGAAAGGATCCTCTTGAAGAACCCACTGGATTCACTAAAGGGAACATCAGTAGGAAAGGCCACAGCAAGACTTGCAGTGTTTGTGGAGCTATTGGGCATAACAAGAGGTACCATGGCCAGTAGGTGAGCAGTTTAGGATTTTATTAAGCATTGCAGCTGCTTTTTGTTTATCATTACTCTAATAATGTGACACTCACAGGGACAAGGACAAAGGCACAGCACAGCTGAAGAGGCACACAATCATCAAGTACAATCACAACAAATTTAACTGTAATATATTTTTTCCACTACGAAAAATAATATTATTTGTTTTGATGCAGGGTGATAGAACTGATATAGATCCTATGGACACAATTGATCCACATGTTCTTAAGGATCACTTCACCAATGTTATGGAGGTATGTTTACTAATTTTTGGAGAGGCATGAGCAGGACAAAACATGTTCATGTAATATGCACAATACTTATCTGTTTTAATGTAGATGACTAACATACCTCAACATGACAACATTTCTGGGAGATCTGCAAATGCTGTTGAGGAACATGGCAATCCAGCAAAACCAGCACCCTCATCATTACCACAAGTAAGTCCACAAAATATATACCCTAATTTGACTTTGTTTCTGTCATAAAAATACCTTATGGGCTGAGCATATATACCCAGGAAATTCCAACTGCAGAACATGATGTGCAGAGGCTTCCAGCAAGTGGAAGCCAGGCAGCTTCACCTAACATACAGGTAGTTGATTTCTGCATAAAAATTGTTTTGCAGCAGATTTATGATGAAAAATTGTTTCTATGAAATTCTCAGGTAGGTCAAACCACTAATCAAAAAACAACCATGAAAGCAGTTGGAGGTGGAAGCATAAATGTGGGAAAATTGCCCTCAAGGGGAGCGAAAAAACAACTTCTGTCCAAAGGGCAAGAAAGGAAGTAGTTACCTAGGAAAATATCTCCTCAGGTTATCTTCAGTCCTCCTACAACAATTGGGACTCAGGCAGATGCACAAATGCCACAGGTATCTTTTTTTAATACTTAAGGAGATGTGCAACATATATTTGATGAAGCATTTATTTCTCTGAAAATTGTAGATAGGAGTAACTACTGAGCAAACCACCCCCGCAACAACAGTTGGAGATGTAAGCTTGGAGAGGAACATTTTGCCTACGGTGGGAATACAAAACCAACTCCTCTCCAAAACCCAAGCGAGGAAGCATTTTCCAACAAGACCAACACCAATCAACAATCAAGGGGTGGAACGAAATTTAGAAGCCAAAAGCAAACCAACTCAAACTATGAAAAAAAAGGAAAGTTTGGATTCCACCAGGGCTTCGAGGGAACAATGCATCTGGGAGACCATAAAGAACTGTAATAAAGATGGGTGCTCTGCTCTGCTACTTGTGCTTGTTTTTAAATTTTTACAGGGACTAGCATAGTGGTCTCCAGGAACTATCAGCTGTGTTTTGTGGTTGTCAAAATGGTATTAAAAAAATACAGCTCTACTACATGTGCTTCATTTAAAATTTTGCAGGGACCAGTATAGTGGCCTCGAGGAACTGTCAGCTTTGTTTTGTGGTTGTAAAAATGGTATTCAAAAACTACAGCAGTGTTTTGTGTGATTTTAAATTTTGTACTGGAATTCTGCTGATAAATGTATTCAGCCAATTTTGTACTGGAATTCTGTTGACAATTGTATTCAGCCAATTTTGTACTGGAATTCCCAGGAATCAATTGTATATTTATTTTGATTGTATAAAGATAATTGTATTCAGCTGATGTTCTATTCTACATTCCCAGGATTCATTCTTATTAATTTTTATTCAGTTTTTGACCTCAATTCTGTAGAAAAACTGAAAACAGAAAAGATAATGTTCTGTTGTATATGCTGACAATTATATTCAGCCAATTTTGTACTGGAATTCCCATGAATCAATTGTATATATATTTTGATTGTATGAAGACAATTGTATTCAGCTGATGTTCTCTTCAACATTCCCAAGATTCATTCTTATTAATTTTTATTCAGATTCTGACTTCAATTCTGCAGGAAAACTATAAACAAACAAGTTGTTTATCATCTGAGATATATTGCAAAATACTAAATCCCTTCACAAGTTTTTGTTCGTCTGAGATGTCCTGCAAAATACTAAACCAATTGACAAGTCTCATATGACCTTGTGAGTAAGAATCAATCCATTTAACTGCTTAAAATCAATACAACCACTAAGAATCTTTTGTCAATGACTGCCAAAGCTCAATCATTAAAACAACCATTTGCCATTCTAGAAAAAATTATTTACATGAAAAGTGAACCATTTGCCAGTCCACAAAAAAAAATAGTCACATGAAAATTATAAACAAAAAAAAGAACTTCAGGCACATATGAACAAATTTCTACACTGTCATCGGCTTCCCGATTGAGGTTGTACACTCTCCTCAGCTACCACGAAAACATGTGGTTCCTCTCCTCGCTTCAGCACTGATGGAGAAACCGCGCGGTTCCTCTCCCCTTTCTCTCTCGGTTTGGAAAGATGAACCCTAGCATAGAATGGGAAAGGAGAAGAGTAGGTGGATGCTGACTAGGATTAAATGAGCTGAGTCAGCATCCTCCTGGGGTTATGTTAGCCGAGTCAGCATCCTCTCTCTAGATGGGATGAGAGAAATATTAAATAAAATAGTGGCGTGGCATTTCCAGCGGCCACGTCATTCAAATTGGGCCGGAAAGCCCCAAGTGACCAACCGGTGAAAACAAATCGATAACTAATGACCAAAAAGAAACAAATTGAAACACGATGATCAAAGTGGAAATCCGCCATAACACAGTGACTACATGAAAAATTTACCTGATATTATAAACTAAAATATCAAATTTAATTAACAAATTTAATATTATTATAAATATTTTATATTATATTTTATTATTATTTATTTTTAAGTTGAATATTAAGTGTTTTTTTTATATAAGTGTACTTTATTATTATTGTTGAAGACTTTTTTTCGCATAATTGCAAGAGAGTTACTATAAAAGTTATTTATATTTAAACAATAAAATATTATTAAATTATTATTAGTATTATTTAATTTTTTTAATAGAGATTTGAGAAATACCCTTATTAAAATGGAATTTATGATACGATATCTATCCAATATAAACTTTTTAATTTTTTTTAAAAAAAATTTTATATAGAGTCTCAACAGAAAAATACAATAAAATACAAATAAAATAAATTATATAATTGAAATTTAAAAAGGATGCATATGCAAATATGTGGTGATTTTTTTTTAATTTTCAAGTATTTCTGGACTTGGTTGTATTTCATGCATAACGCTTTCTTTTTAACCTTTTTAAAAGGAACATGTCACTCAAGATCACATTGGAAAAAATAATTAACAATAAGAAATAATTAATGATATAAAAATTGATAATAAATTCAACCCAATGGATTCAAATTTTGCGACACAGTTTGCGACGCCAACAAATCGTTGCAAATAATGTGTCGCAAACCAAGTGCATGTTATATGCCAACATTTGTGACAAAGTTTGTGACGCCAAAGATCGTTACAAATAATGTGTCGCAATCTGTGTCACAAATTATTACATTCTTGGATGGTCATTTTTTTGTGACGTAATTTGGTTAAATCTGCAACGTTTTCGTTTTTTTTATCACAAATGGTTATAATTTGTGTCGCAAATCTGCGACACATTCATGTGTCGCAAATATATGTGTCGCAAATAGCATTTTTTCTTATAGTGTTAGCTTTCTTCCTGTGGTAATCTTTGTTTAGAGATTTACAGTTCTTTAGGTGGATAGTCATACCTTAATTCCAGCACTCCAACTTCTTTCAATATTTGTTCTTGTCCTTAGCACTCCTTGACTCAGAAATGTTGCACCCTTGGTTATGATTTTTCTTACTATCCTACTCCTATTCTTGAGATTTAGACCCTTCGAACTTCTTAAGCAAGAATCATGTCCTTGACATCATTAAATTATAGCTTTCCATTGCCATCCACCCATTACAAATAAAATTGCTAATGGCTATTCACTTCATTTCCCAAATATTAAGTAAGGAAGCTAAAATGATAAGCACACGCCAACATCAAAATTTACATCATCGAAGGTTAACTGTTAAACAATTGTGTTGAGCTTATTGATGTGCATCACTATTGAAGCATCTTCTCCCATCTTCAAGTTAAACAACTAATTCATGAGATGTAATTTGTTGTGTGCTGATGGTTTCTCATACATGTCTGACAAGATAGATATCATCTTTTGTGTGGTTTTCACCTCTTTCGCTAGCATTAGACAAAACTACGCTTAACACTTGTTGATAAAGAAGGTTTCAATCCTCATTCTCCATCTTCTCCAATTTAATTCCAGATAGAGGTTGATGCAACTTCTTGCTACATAGATTATCAATAAGTTGTAATCACTAAAATGAGAAATCTAAGCCAATGAACTTATTAATACCAAGTCCCAATCCATTTTCTCTAACTATAACATCACAATTCTAGCTTGAATCTAGCCTCCTTGGGGAAAATTCCCTACGCTACGACCAAGCTTTCAAATTCCATAGCTCTAATACTAGTTGTTAGTGCAAATTCTTTCAAAAGAGACAAGCCAAAAGTTAGAATGAAAATGGAAGAAAAAGAAAGCAAAGCAAAGATAAGAAATTTACGTAGCTCATGTAAAATGGCTACTTCTATGGGGATACTGCTAATCCTTATGAGTGTTTATAATGTTGAGGTTTAAGTGTGATCAGAGGGTGTGTGCTGCTAACTCAAGGATGATGTGCAAAGCTGTGTAAACTACGAGTCTGGAGGTTGATATGTAGGCTGTAAGTTTGGTCAATGACAGCAATAACAAGCTAGGGAACATCACTCATTTGGGATTGACAGCCTCTTGACTTGTTCCTAATGTTTTGTATTACTTTTATTATGCTTTTACATTATTTTTGGTGCATGTTTGTATTATGTGTTTAGAAGTTATGGTTGTATGAATTGTGATGCCTTACTGGCATGCACATCAAGTGTTTGTTTAAATTCCTAGTTCATCAATGAATGAAGCATGGTGTGTTTTCCAGTTGATTACATCTTCTTTTCTTCTTTATCTTGTGAGTATTAGCAATTCAATGAGTCTGAGTGATTGAATTTAAACCTCTTTCGATCCTATCATATAAACCCTCACACTCCCCCTAATCAGAGTGCAACCAAAAAAATAATTTATTTTTTCAACTATCACAAGGAAAACCACACATTTTCTCCTGACTAGAATTTTTGTACTTTTTTTTTTAACTTTGTGACGCATAAAATAAAAGAAGAAGCCCATATTTATAAACTCATAGCACTATACCTGTTTATATGGTAATCAATTTCCTTCCTTGATTTGTTCACACAGTATATGGAAATATCAATTATGTTTTTGATTATTTTCCATAATTTTGTCTAACAGTTCAATATATATTTCTACTTCAATAGATTTAGTGAGAAAGGCTAATTTCATATCTATCTAATGGCTAATTTCATATCTATCTAATGTATCTTAAAATGATATTTTTTTTGGTAAAGTAGTTAAGAGTTTTATAGACATTAGTCTTGTGACAGGTGTGAATACCTCACAATAAGCTTTGTTGTATTTTTATTTGTAGCTTTTTCAAGTCTTTCTTTTCTAATCTACTTCTCCATCTTTTGTGTATTATGTCTTGTACATCCACTTTGCACCTACTGTTTTATAACTTATTAGAAGTTCATTCAATTTTTGAGTGTTATTATTTTTAGTTGCCTAGAGTTCTTCATTCATTGCAATCTTCAATATGACTGTTTTATTAGCTTCTACAAACATAAGATCACAATCAGAAAACATAAGATCATTATCCTTATCACTCTCATCAATAAAAACAAACTACTAAGTAGTCATTATATTTTGAGTCATTATAATGTGTCAAATGGTTTCTCCTAATTATTGAAGTAGAAGTTTGATTTAGAGTTGGACAAGAAGTTTGATTAGGAGTTAGATTAAGAGTTTGATTTGGAGTTAGAGTAGAAGTATGATTAATTTGAAGTAGAACTAGAAGTTTGATTTGATGTTGTTTCCCCAACAACAAGGGTTGCACTAAATTGCATTGGTTCATCTTGCACTACACAAAAAAAGTGTTTTTGAGGTGGTTTTCAAACCCTATAGAGGCAGTTATAACTGCCTTTATAAGTATAGCGTTGGTTTTTTTTCCGCCTCTAAACCGCCTCGTATCAAACCGACTCTACACTTTAGAGCCAGTTTGTATAAACCGTTGGAATAAGTTTTATCGATGAAGGCGGTTTTTAAAAACAAAAGTAGAGGCGGTTATAAACCGCCTCTATAGCTACTAATTTTTCATTACCCCTCGATAGTTTTAGAGTTGGTTATAACCACCTCTATAGCTAATAAGTTTTCATTGCCCTTCAATAGTTTTAGAAGTGGTTATAACCACCTCTATAACTACTAAGTTTTCATTACTCCTCAATAGTTTTAGAGGTGGTTATAACCACTTCTAAAAATTATAAGCGGTAGAGGAAGTTATAACCGCCTCTATAGCTACTATGTTTTCATTACTCCTCAATAGTTTTAGAGATGGTTATAACCATCTCTAAAAATTATAAGTGGTAAAGGCGGTTATAACCGCCTCTATAGATACTAAGTTTTCATTATTTCCAAATAGTTTTAGAGGTGGTTATAACCACCTCTTAAAATTATAAGTGGTCGAGGGGTTATAACCGCCTCTATAACTAACAATTTCTTGCATGTTCATACTTTTAGAGGTGGT